>NW_023458569.1:4319303-4323030 GCF_013731165.1 Rhagoletis pomonella | reverse complement strand
CACCAAAGGTGACAATTTCCCCTATATGATATTTACTAACTTCAAATCGATATATCTCGATTCCTAGACGTGACCCAGCGAAACGCCGGGCCACGTATAACTTGTTTTTGACCTATATAACATTTCCCGTTGGTTTCATCCCATCCCGATTTTGACTGTCGCATAGTGTTATAAAAGTAATACATGTCATGAAAGGTACAGTGAGTATACGGCGTATCGAACGCTACCCGGATTCTCTTTTAGCAATGTCGATGATTATGAAGTTGTTAAGTCCGTACTAGGTGTCAAATCTAATGCCATGGGTCTAGATGGCATTCATCCTAAGTTCTTTAAACGTATGTATACTACCAAAAATTCTACCGTATGTTACCTATGCCTTAAGTACCATTTTAACCACGTCCGTCCTTCCAAACTGTTGGAAGGTGGCCAATGCCATTCCAATTAAGAAATCCAATGGAGATTACAGACCTATCGCAATATTACCTTTCCTGTCTAAAGTACTCGAACGAATAATGCATTCTCAGATAAACTCCTTCCTTAGTCGCAACACTTTGGTGAGTCCGCATCAATCCGGTTTTAGATCAAACAGGAGCTGCACTACGGTGCTTATTGAGGTTTCCGACGATATCAGGCAAAATATCGACAAAAATCTCGTAACTTTTCTAACACCTCTCGACCCTTCCAATTGGATTGAAACTTAAAAAATTATTCAACTTTTCTGCGCCAGCGTTGAATTTAATAAAGTTATACCTTAGTGATCGTTTGCAAGCTGTTTGTGCCAGTAACATCTTATCCAGCTATTTACCTATAACTAAAGGTGTTCCCCAAGGTTCAATTATTGGTCCACTTTTGTTTGTATTATACTTGAATGATCTTCAAAACGTACTAAAGTACTGTAATATTCATGTTTATGCCGATGATGTCCAATTGTATGTTAGTTGTCCTCTTGTGTCCGTCAATAAATGTATTAATAATCTCAACGCTGACTTCTACTAGGTTCACATATAAGTAGATTATCCCCATTTTCGAGGTTAACACCCTAATCTGTAATTATAACAAGAGATTAGCCATATAAAATTCGTCCCTTGTTAATCTGTAATTATAAAATAATCTCAGATTTAACCGATAACTTTTCGGTGTCCATCCTAGTTTTATCGATTGTTTTTGCGAAGAAGAGGAGAAATGGCAAGTGTAAAAGTAAACAAAAATAGACGCTAGCAATTAAAGGAGGGTTTTAAAGGTATTTTTTTTAATAAAATGTTAAGTTAAAATATATCTATATTGCTTAATATAGCAGAAGAACGTGATCACGGTGGCACAGAGAAGAAACATAACTTTTCCTTGAGATGTGAGAATAACAGGCACAACAAATTTGACGGCTAATAATCTGAGATTTGCCTGTGTAAACGGGGTGATTAAAAAACGAGCTTTGATTGAGATAATATTGATATGTGAACATAGTTTTAGAAAACGTCAATAAGTGAGCCTACGATAACGGGTTACTCTTAAATCCAAACGAATCCCAGTGTATCGTTATTTATAAAAAGGCTTTTAAACTCGACGACTGCAATGAAGTGACACTGAACGATTCTGTTATAAAATTTGTGGACACTGCAAAGAACCTAGGAATAATTTTAACAGAAATCTGACATGGAATAATCAGATTTATAGTACAATACGAAAAGTCTATGGTATGCTGCGATCACTATGGACCAATCAGCAATTTTCCCCAGTGAAAATTAGGCTGCTATTAGCAAAATCATACTTATTACCAACCTTATTATATGGATGCGAACTGTATGCCAACTGTGATAGTCTGTGTCGTGGTAAGCTGAATGTCCTGTACAACAACATTGCGAGATACGTTTATTGTATAAAACGCCATATTTTCCAAACAAATTTTTTCTATAAAATTTGATGACTTGTTAAAGCTAAGATGCCTAACACTTCTTCACAAAGTGATTACTTCTCAAGAGCCCAAATATGTTAAGGAGCGACTCCAATTTACCAAATCGTCTCGATCCCACAACTTACTTAGTATGAAATTTAGCTGTCTTGTAACTGAACGTCAGTTCTTTTTGCTTGCTGTCCGTCTTTGGAACTCTCTGCCACATAAAATTAATGTAAGTAAGAGTACACCGCGCTTTAGGGCTGAACTACTACATTACTTGGCCAATTAATTGCTAATATGTACGCATATCCTTCTTTCTACCGCTTTGCTTCTCCGCTATTCTTTTACACCTTCACAATTTCATCACCCTCCATAACTTACATCCTACTATTCCACTGACTCCCTCTCAAAGCCCTCTTACATTAACTATGTACTTGCCCTATATTATTAGGTGCAATCCCGTATTCCTCGGACTCGGACTAGTAAAACTGTCAAAAAATAAAAATTCGCTCAGAGCGAGAGAGTAAAATTGAAAAGTACGGGATCGCTTTCTAGTAAAAAATGGTAACTTCTGTCAACTTCAACATAACCTCCAATTTTTGGTTGTAAATTTTTGCTTATTTTGTATGTAAACACACTCAGATCACACATGTAAATAACCAAAAATACTTTCAAATTCATTAGAATCCACTTAAACAAGTAATTAAATACTTTTAAACATGAATTAGCAGAGTGCACTTTTCTTTTGTTTACAATTTGGTTGCCAAACACTCTACAGCTGATCGTTTGACACATTTACCAGAATTTACCAGTAAAAAATTCTCGGACTAAAACTGGTAACTTTTGGCAGAGAGAGAACCGTGTTTACTCTCTTTTTTGTCCTCTCAATAGTCAGAGAGCCGAGTACGGGATCGATTTCCAGTAAAATCTGACTGATTCTGACTATTTCTGACTAGTCCGGACTCGTACGGGATCGCAACTATTATTATGATAAATATTTTTTAAGTTCAAACACTGTAAAATAACTTATGGATGTGTGTTTGCTAAATAAATAAATAAATAAAAATAAATAAAAGGAATATGCCACATCAGAGCGTGGCAGGGTACAGTTAAATATTTAAAAAAATACATACAGTGGTAAAAAAATTATAGCCGAACCACTTTTTGCCAAGTTTTAACGTGTGCAAAACTGGTGGGGGAATGCCTGACCTCTCTCTCAACTGCTTCGGAATACTTCCAGATCAAGCTGATTTGGGTACCAGGACACAGTGATATCTAGGGCTCGGAATCTCATCGAAATTGCATGTTTTTACTGGGCATCTTCAAATGGAAATGGTTAAGTTATCTTTACGAATCATGAAATTTTCTTTAAAATAGCATTCAATTGTCAGTGCATATTTTTACATATTTTGCAGTAAATGCATGATTTTGCATATTTTGCAAAAAATACCTGATTTTGCGTATTTATTGCGCATATTTTAGTATATTTTACAATAAATACATGTGGTTTTGCATATTTTTACTTTTTATGATTACAACCATTTAAATTTAGTGCAAAATCTCTTGACACAAAAAAATTGCCATTGAGGCACTCTCGTAGATCTCAACTAGTGGGAGACTGTAGGAGAGAACTGGCCTATATATCTCATCAATACGAAACTACCCAAAAATGGGTCTTGGGACATAGGGACATTTATATTAATGAGTCAGCGGACGAACTAGCAAGGTGCGGATCCGTACTGAATGTGACCCACACGGTGGACATGGGCGCCTCGCTCAGGAAGATAAAGGTAACAATAAACGAAATTTATCCCTCGAAGGCCAAGCAGAGGTGGA
>NW_023458569.1:4312105-4319293 GCF_013731165.1 Rhagoletis pomonella | reverse complement strand
TATGCATCGGTGCACTTTTTATTGCATTTTAAGGCGTTTTGGAGGTTAGGTTTATATGGGAGGTATGCTTTAAAATAAATCGATTTCGCCAATTTTTCGTTTTTTTTTTTTGTCACCATAATTGTGGCACAGGGAACATTGAGGTTATACGCCGAACCCTTCTATTTTTTCAAAAAAATGTATGGGGCTGCACCACTGTGCGACGTTGCACACTTGAACAATCACAATAAGAAAATTACATAAAATTTACATATTTATGATTGACTGATGGCGCTAGAACCATTCTTGCTGCGTGTGAAGTCCAAAAATATGGACTTGATCAGATTATTTTAACATATACCAAGCTTAACCTAAAAATACCATAAATGGCATCATTATTATATGAGGTTACGTTAAAAGTCGGAAATATGAGCCAATTGTTAATTGCTCCTGTACGCGCTTTCTAGTGAACACGTTGCGTGCATAGGCAGTGAGCGTGCATGGTTCACGATGCGTGCGCGCTGTGACAAATATTGCTGTAAGTCAAAAACAGAAAAGATCTAAAAAATTTTTTTTTACAAATATTTTCTTCAATAGATGCGGTTTTCGAAAATATAAACGATATGGGAAACACTCATTGAGAACATATTTTTAACGCAACTTGAATATTTATAATGTTTTAATAAAAAAAAAATTTTCTAAATTATAAAAATATTTTTTTAAAGCTCTAATGTCACTACGCTTACAAAAAAAATTTAAAATATAGGCATGTTTGCTTTTGAAAAAAAGATTGCTTAAAAATATATTTGCTTATAAAAATTAAAATCTTTCAAAAAAATTCTCAGAATCACTTTCAGATCTATAAACCTCTCTACCCACAAATTTTCACGCCAAATTCGAACTTGACTGAAATCCGAGGTCCAGTTGAAAAATTTTCACCCTTTACTTTTTTGAGAAGAGTTGCCACCTTTTAAAACATTATATTCAAATTATTAAAAAAAATATATCAATTATTACAAACTTGTTATCAATCGAAATGGTTTTGAAAATCTTTTTTTCTTAGCTGAACTATAGGAGGGTTGCCACCTGTTTAAAAATCTGTCCAAATCTGACCAGAGGTGTAATTTTTAAGTGCCTTTGAAAAGTAAGCACATAAGAAAAATATAATTTATGAAGGAATTGTCAAAATGTGTATATAGAATTTTAAATCCAAGAAAAGGGGCAAAAGTGGAATGATTTTTTGGAAAAGTTTCAAAATATGCCTATTTTTAAAAAGTCTGTGCCAGGGGGCATCGATCACCAAAAAGTGTCAATTTAAAAGCTGTGACAGACGGCAACACTTATGCAGATAATCTGGCACAAATATGCGCATAATAATTGTTGGGCAGAGCCGAGAATCGTAATCAAGAAAAACACGTTTAAGTACAATGGCGTTTATTCAAAGGCTAAATATGTTATACAAAAAGATGAAAAAGCAAAGAGAAGAAAATCTTGAAGCAGAGTTGCATTATAGGGTACGATCTATTCGTGTTGTAACTTTAAACCGATTACTTTTTCATCACTCTTCCTCAACACGAGTAGGTCGTTTACATAGAACTTGCATTAAAACCTAAAAGTTTTACAAATTTTTCATGTTTGATTTTGTTCAAATTCTTTGTAAGTACATCAGCAATCATCTCACTTGTACAAATGTATTCAATTTCAATTAAATTATTATTCAGTGCATCTCTAACAAAATGGTACTTAATATCTATATGTTTACTTCGTGAGTGGTAAACCGGGGTTTTCGCCAATTGCTGCGCACTCAAATTGTCGCTGTAAACTCTAACTGGGTCACCGGAGCCACTTGCGCCAATATCTGCCAATAAACGTCGTAGATATACTGCTTCTTTCGCAGCCGTTGCTAACACGACGTATTCTGCCTCTGTGCTGCTTAGGGCTACGCTGCTCTGGCGTTTGCTCTCCCACGATATTGAACTACCGCCCAAGAAGAATACAACCCTGTGTATGACTTGCGATCGATACTATTACTGCCCCAATCGGCATCCACAAACCCTTCGATAGGCTTGCCCGTATGACGGTATACCAACTTGTAGTCTTTAGTCATTGCCAGGTATCGTAAAATATGTTTAATACCTGATTCGTGCTCTTTGTGTGGATTTTGATTTCGCTGTGCCAGTTTCGAGATTGAGTGCAATATATCTGGCCTTGTGCATATAGCGAGATACATTAATGCACCGACTGCTGATTGGTACTTTGTAACATCGGCTTTAATACACGTCTCACTAGTGCACCCAATTTGAAACCCCACGTCTAAAGGTGTCTTCGCTGCTCGACAACTGGTCATGTTATACTTTTCTAAAATCTCTCTTATATACAACGCTTGCCCGACTGAGATGCTTCCTGTCTCGCCGTCTCTGGTGATCTCCATCCCCAAAAAATACGAGATGGGACCTTTATCGATACATTCGAAGCTGCTTGAAATTCGTGCTTTGATCGCAAGAAGATCCTTTTTGTTTTGGCAACTAACAATCAAGTCATCTACGTATACAGCTATGAGACCTAAATTACCTTGATGACTCATTTTGTACAGGCACCGCTTATTATTACACGCCTCGAAACCAATTTTCTTCAAAACTTCGTCCAATTTATGGTTCCACTCTCTCCCGAATTGTTTCAGCCCATATATCGCCTTATTGAGCTTCAAAACTCGCTCAGGAAACCGTTTGTCGATAAACCTTTCAGGTTGCTTCATATACACCACGTCGGTGAGCTCGCTGTTGAGATACGCGCTGCAAACATCCATCTGATGAGTGTACATTTTGAGCTCTGCCGCTAGCGCCAACACCATGCGAATAGTGGCGTAACGAACCACTGGAGAAAATGTCTCGGTGTAATTCACACCAAATTTCTGGCTGCAGCCCTTTGCGACTAAACGAGCCTTAAAACGCTCCACGTAGCCATTCTGGTCATGCTTGACCGCAAAAACCCATTTGGACCCGATTGCCTTCTCGTTAGTTGGTAAGTCCACTAACTGCCACGTTTTGTTTCGCACAAGAGCGTCGTACTCATCTATCATCGCCTTCGCCCACTCATTCGAATATTTGCTGCTTTCAGCCTCTGCGACAGTTTGCGGGATTTTAATTTCACAAGCATTTTGCATCGTATTTACAGTATTGTACGCTTTGCGTGAGCGTCCTGGTTTTCCACTACGTACAAACTTCGGTCTTCCTCGTCCAATATGCGCAGGTGACTCTTCCTGAATCGGAGATTTGCAAAAACTTTCTTGGTAATCGCTCCCAGAATCGCTCGAAGCCTTCGCCTCTTCAAACTCATCATCGCTGTCGTCAGCTTCCGATTCACTCAATGACTCGGAAGGTTTCTCCTTGGTGGTATCTTCATTATTTTTAGCAGACAGCAGGTCGTAAAAATCTACTATTTCACTCTTTTTGAATGGCAAAAACGTAACATCACGTTTCTCCGCTACCATGCGCTGCTCAGGATCGTATAAGCGGTACGCTTTCGACGTTAGTGAATAACCTACCATAACATACTTTTTACCTTTCGGCTTGAATTTACTTTTGCTAATCTTATTTAACGCAATAGCTTCTGAGCCGAACACTCTCAAAAAGTTCACAACTGGTTTTCGCCCAGACCAAGCTTCGTAAGGTGTCATACTGTTCAATGCCTTTGTAGGCGATCTGTTTCGCAAAAACACCGCAGTAGCAACTGCCTCTGCCCATAAAAATTCACCAAGTCCACTCTGAAGCAACATACTACGTGCCATTTCCACTATTGTACGGTTCGCCCTCTCGGCAACCCCGTTTTGTTGCGGCGTGTACGGCACCGTCAACTGCCGTTTTATGCCACACTGATTCAAAAATCGATCAAAGTCTTTGTTGACGAATTCACGCCCGTTATCGCTTCGGATTGTCTTAATTCTTTTCTCAGTTTGTCGTTCTACTAAACTTTTAAATATTTTAAATTTCTCCAAAACTTCTTTAGATTTTAGAAAATACACAAACATTCGTCCCGATTTAGCGCCACCCAGGGACTTTGTACGAAACGGACCACACACATCTGTGTGCACTAATTCTAAAATGTCTTTTGCTCGATTTTCCGTGTTCTTCGGAAAAGGCCTCACACTCATTTTGCATTTTGCACATATCTCACAAGCAATGTCTTTAGTAAATGTCATTTTGTCCATTCCGCGAACCATGTCTTTATTCACTAATTCCTGCAGGCTACCGTAATTCAAGTGTCCATATCGTTCATGCCATGATACTGCCTTTTCATTCGCAGCATAAAAAAACTTGCTGCTATCGCATCGGAACACAAAAAGTTTGTTTACCTTTAAGGCTTTTAAAATTATATCATTTTCTTTCATTATTTTAGCGCAATTTTCGTCGAACTTCACTTTAAGTCCATTTTCTACCGCTCTAGCGACAGACATGAAGTTACCGCACATATTTGGCACAAACAAAACATTGTAAAGAATAATGTCACTCTCTTGAGACCTCACACGGACTTCTCCCACACCTTCTGAGAAAAGATAATTGTTTCCAGCTAAGCAAATTTTTTCTTTATGATCTTTGAGTGAAATAAACATATTTCGGTTACTGCACATATGCGCTGTCGCTCCGCTGTCAAGAAGCCAGGTCGAGTCGTCGACAGTGTTGCCGTTTTAGCCCTTTGGTGGCTAAATTTGGCTACCAAATTCTTTTTTTGGCCACAAAAATTTGAAATTGCCCCTAGCCCTTTTTTTAGCCCTTTTCAAAATTTATTCATCATTGACATTAAAATTTTGTATATGATTTTCGTGAATTTAACTCTTCGCTTATAAAGCGAACGCCTTTCCTTTAAGGCAAATAAACTGTTCATTGTGTCGCTAGCTTAAGTGGTGGAAAAAGTTTGTTTATCGGTTGCTTCTTTTACCTTTAAGTAACGCAGAAGTTGAAAGGACGTTTTCTATAATAAATTTCGTTAAAAATAAGCACAGAAATAAAATGAATTTTGCAATGTTAAACGCTTTATTAACTGTAAGATATGGCTTAAAAAATGTACAGAAATGTTGTCATGATTTTGAAATTACAGATGATATCGTCAGGTTAATGAGAAATGAACAAAATTGTAACGACGAAGAATCGCTTAGCGATGATAGTATTGATATAGATATAGATATTTAATGTGTTAAAAAAATGTTTATAGATTAAATTATTTTACTATGAGTTCATTAAATGAATACTCTTTTGTTTGTTTGATACATACAGCGTCGGACAATAATAAAGCACCGACATTTTAATTCTTTGTAAATTATAACATAACATTTTAAAAATTTCTTTTACGAATGGATATTTTTCGAAGCATAGTTTGAAATTATTTAAGTTATTTAGTATTGTCCGACACTGTATATAGATATGATTCTAGTACTTATGTATTCTTAATGTGATCTCATTTTTTTGTTTATGTAAGAAATTAATTTTTAAACTGTACATACATATGTATATGTATGTTTTTTACGTTTCTGGGCCGTTATCTTATCCATTAACGATTTAACTATACTTTAAAATAGGTAAGTTGGCGGCCCTTAATATGCTTTATGTGTTACACAACAAGTTTTTTTGTTGAATACAATATTAATTCTTTCCGGAGTTCATTGTTTTTCTATATCATTACTTATAGAAAATGTTTGCGTGTATACTTATATATTTATATGTAGGTAAAAAAATTTTGCTACCATTTTTAGCCACAACGACGATTTT
The DNA here is from genome assembly GCF_013731165.1 of Rhagoletis pomonella. Lineage (NCBI taxonomy): Eukaryota > Metazoa > Arthropoda > Insecta > Diptera > Tephritidae > Rhagoletis > Rhagoletis pomonella. The sequence continues at coordinate 4,313,552 of NW_023458569.1, read as the reverse complement.
TAGCTCTTTTTTTAGCCCTTTTTTAGCCTGAATTTAGCTACCGCTAAAAAAGTTTCGCGGCAACACTGGTCGTCGAACACCTCAGCGTCCGCTGCTGCTAACATCGTAAACGAATGCTCATTTCTTTTCGCTGCCTTATAATCGTTCTTATTGGACTTCGTGTTGCAGTTTGCAGCGTAATGACCGCGCTGCCCGCACTTAAAGCATTTGACATTTTGCATATTTTTACTCGTCCTGTGCGTTGAATTTTCCCCTTTTTCTGCATACTTTGACCACACAGTAAAAGCCTGCGATTCCCCTTCAGATTCAGCAGAACCGCGTTTTGTCTGTTTCTTTCGTTCAGACTCTTCTAGAAGTTTTACCTTCAAATTAGTTAATGTCGGCAGCGTGTCTCTAGTCTCCATAGCAATAACAAAATGCTCGTACTGCTTTGGCAGACTTGAAAGTAAGATAATTGTCACTAATTCGTCTTTGATTTCAATGCCGACTTCGGATAACTTTTCGACAATGGATGTGAAATCATTCAAATATTTTGCCATGCTTTCGCTGTCACTAAGCTTCATATTTAAAAGCTTCTTATACAGCGACACCTTGTGCGCTGGCCCACTTGGCTGATGCAAAGTTTCTAGAGCCTTCCATGCTTCTGTGGACGTTTTGCATTGTTTAATGTGGCTGAGCTGCGACGCTTTTACACTTAGTGTAATTGTGGCCAAGGCTTTATCATCGAGCGCTTCCCACTCGGTCACATTTTCTTCAGGCTTTAAGCATTTTTCACTCACTATATTCCATAGTCCAGCATGTATGAGGACACTTTTCATCTGCACCCGCCACGAATCGAAATTCTTTTCATCAAGTTTGTCAATTTGATATAGCGAATTCATATTGTTATCCGTCTTTCAAACGCGACACACACGCTTTCAATTTTCTTATTAATTTCCGAAATACGTTTTCCCGGAGCCTTTGCACGTAAAACTTTTAACAACATTCGCCCGAACCGTGCTCTGGGCCCATAACCTATGTTGGGCAGAGCCGAGAATCGTAATCAAGAAAAACACGTTTAAGTACAATGGCGTTTATTCAAAGACTAAATATGTTATACAAAAAGATGAAAAAGCAAAGAGAAGAAAATCTTGAAGCAGAGTTGCATTATAGGGTACGATCTATTCGTGTTGTAACTTTAAACCGATTACTTTTTCATCAATAATTTTACCCTAACAGACGACACTTATCAGCATTTGATCAGGAAAATGGAAAGAAGGGAAACAATACGATTGGCTGCTATTTTATTAGCAAAACATCATTATTTATGAATGAATTGACGAGCATAAATCTCAGCAGGATGCATCAAGCTTGGCTTGTTACACTTCCTGGAATTAGAGAAAGGCTGCTGTGGAAATTTATAAGTATATCTTTTTTACCATCGGCGATCTAAATGATATATGTATAT
>NW_023458569.1:4305586-4312005 GCF_013731165.1 Rhagoletis pomonella | reverse complement strand
TTTATTCATCATTCGAAAGTGCTTGAATGAAGAATAAAAATTTATTCGTTATTTGAAATTACTTGAATGATGAATACAAATTTATTCATCATTCTAAAGTGCTTGAATGAAGAATAAAAATTTATTCTTTACTTGAATTTACTTGAATGATGAATAAAAATTTATTCATCATTCGAAAGTGCTTGAATGAAGAATAAAAATTTATTCGTCATTCAAAATTAAAAAAATTATGAATAAAATTTTATTTTTTATTTGAATAATAATTCATTCAAAAACGTCCATCCCTGTTTTCCACCACGTAGTCCATGGCTTTGAGGGTTGCATATACCTCAGCCTGGAGGACCGAAGCATATTCGCCAAGAGAAAAGTGACCCAGATCTTGACCCAGAGTCAGTTTTGGAGCCATCCAACCAGCATTCAGCCTCAGGGAACTCAAAATTATAGAATCTATTCAACAAAGGTAATGCTGGCTTACTATTTTTGGTCTGTGTACACGGTGAATGCAGAAATTTCCACTTTCAACTTTTTTGCCAGACATGTTTATGATTATAGCAAAATTGATGACCTGCAACTCTGCCTAAACAAACAGTTTAAATACCGCAGTATAACAGTGTTAGGGTTGCCAGATTTTTGCTAAAAAGATAAATGCTAAAAAAATCAGTACTTTTCAGTACATTTTTATTCAGAGCATGAGTGTACGCATCATTGTACACAGAAGCAAATAAATTATTTTATGTTTATGACATTTTTGAATAGCAATAATGAGATAATTTCCATCTTCAGTGTTTAAATAGTCAAAGAATTCTATACATTTCATTTTGAAATACTTTCATTTTGAAGTTCACTTTAAAAAATCTTAATTACAAGCCGGTTTCTCCCTTTGTGCCAGGAAGCAAACTTTATACTTAATATCCTCTGAACTGCTTCGTTTGAGTGTGGTATTGAAAAAAGAAAAACAAAATTACATATTTTTTCTAACTGTATAAAAGTACTTCATATATTACTCCTTATGGCTTAAATTAATTTTTTCAACTACGCAAAAACTTTGAAAGACTAAGAATTCGCCAAAAAGACTATCTAACTCTATGTCTTGTATAAAAAGCTCTTACAATGTCAGTAAATTGTGTAAAAATAATTGTTAGTTATAGGGAAAGGCCATTCGAATATTCAAGTTTGTTGTTATTAAACTAAAAGTTATTTTCGAGATAACTAACAACACACGACAAAAAAACGTCAGGCTTTTTATTACCTCCCTTTTATTAGCTCGGGATGTAACTATGCAATATTGATGCGCCTAAAAGATGCAGCAATTTCTATTCTCAAGTAACATACCTGATGACAGTACGAATAGAAATTATAATAGCGAGGTTTTAGTTTTCTAAACTATAATTTTATTTTTAAATAATTTAAGCTCCATCATATAATCGCAACTGGTACGTAACCACCCGGCGATATGCCTTGGCGATATATCTTGGGCATATCAAACATCTATATCAATGAAACATACACCGATTTAAAGGATATAATTTCCTCTTTCAGAAATGTTAATCCCGGTACATAGGGGGCGTGGCGTCTGACATATAGACTAAAATGTGAAAACCACTGTATCTCTAATACCAATTATGCTGGGGAACTGAAACTTATCACAGATGCATAGATTGTAAGTACCCTGCTTACAGTGAAAAATGGTAGGTATTGGGAAAGTGGGCGTGGCACTTCCCTTACAAACTGAAATTCTCATATCGCTTATTTCTTGAACCACTTATGTTAACGTCCTGAAATTAGACACGGCAACATATGTTGTCAATACCGTTCGGCGAAAAGTGGGAGATTTTGGAAAAGGGGGCGTGGCACCTCCCATACAAACTGAAACTCTGATATCGCTTTTCTCTGAAACCTTTTATGCTAACGCCCTCAAATTGGACGCAGCTATTTATGCTATCAATACCGTACTTACGGCGAAAAGTGGTAGGTATTGAAAAAGGGGCGAGGCACCTAACATACAAAGTGAACTTCTCATTTCGCTTATCTGTGTAACCGCTTATACTATCGTTCTGAAATTTTACACGGCTGCATATGTTATCATTAGCGAACTTATGGCGAAAAGTGATGTGTATTCGAAAGGGGGATGAGGCACAGCGCATACAAAATGCAATTTCCATAGCGCTTATATCTGGAACTTCTTATGATAAGGTAATGGAATTTGATACACCTACATCTATATACATATAAACTGGCAATAATCATCAATTTGGAAACCATTTTCTACCAGATTTCTAAATCGCATTGAATGATTGTTATTTTGTGAAATTATTTTTAAAAGGATCAGTGTGTTTGGCTGCAGTAAGGTAGCGCGGGGCTTGAGAGTAGGGATGGACATGGGACTAAATATTAAGTCCCGATCCCGCTCATCCCGAAATTCAATTTCTAAGTTCCGAACCCGCCCAGTCCGACGATTTTCAGAATTGTACCGCGGGCTCGCGGGCCCGAAAACTATCTCTAAAAAATTCACATGTCTTTCAAATTAATTTTAAGTAAAAAAAATGTATGAAAGATTATTTGTTTTGCTTAACTGTTCGTTTTTGTTTCAATAAAACATAAAAAGTGCATATTTCACAAAAATTTTTTAAGAAAGATTTTCTGAATTTGCGTGGGTTACGGTTTTATCGGGAGTACCGGGAAAGGATTTTGGTCCCATTCCGTCCGCAAAATTTTTACAGATCTTCCCGATACCGCCCATCTCGGCCATTTTAAAATCAGTACCGTGGATCCCGCGGGTCCCAATTTGCTTCATCTTTAGAACACATAATAGCAATATAAAATTTGGTGTATCGGTAGCCCAATCGTGTGATGCAAGAATATTGGGCTTTAGGCCCAATCCTGACCACGGGATTTTTTCAAAACCGCCGCTAGAAAAGGAAATATTATATTTTGTTTCACACCTTCGAGTTACTTGACCTCCACCGATTCTGATGAAAAGATAGAGGAGTTTATACAGACGTTGGCAATTTCGTTTTAACCTTCCATGGCGCTCCCAGACCAATATAGTTTGAATTGGTATTTGTTTAACATATACTAAAAGCTGTGACAGACGACAACACTTATGCAGATAATCTGGCACAAATATGCGCATAATAATTTTACCCTAACAGACGACACGTTTCAGCATTTGAACAGCTGATTTGACAAACAACTTTGAGCTGAAAATGGAAAGAAGGGAAACAATACGACTGGCTGCTATTTTATTAGCAAAACACCATTATTTATTTAAAAAAAAAGCTTCAAATTCTTCTCCTAAAATTACTAAATAATACAAAAATTATCAATGAATTAACGAGCATAAATATCAGCAGGATGCATCAAACTTGGCTTGTTACACTTCCTGGAATTAGAAAAAGGCAGCTGTGGAAATTTGTAAGTATATCTTTTTTACCATCGGCGATCTAAATGATATATGTATATATATATACATATGTATCGGATATTCCATGAAGGATCGCAATGGCACCTTTTGGGAGCGTGACGTGCCTTTAATGGACGAAAACCGTTTCAAAGAAAATTTTCGTGTGAAAAGAAATGCTTTTCGCATAATTTGTGAAAAAGTTCGAGGTATCGAAAAGGTGGACATAAACATGAGGCCATATATTCCGCTACATAAAAGAGTGGCTATTTCATTGTTCGCATTGGGATCTGCAGCGGAATACAGAACAGTTGCAAGCCTATTCGGAGTAGGACGCAGTACTGTTGGTGAAATTGTTTTGGATTTTTGCCAAGCAGTATGCGAAAATTTTTCTGACTGCATTAATTCCTATCCTCAAAATCTACAAGAAATTAGAAAAGTTGTTGCTGGTTTCGCACGTCTTGGCTTTCCACAATGTTTCGGAGCCCTAGACGGCTGCCACATAGAAGTCCAACCATCAAAGGAGGAAGCAGTCGACTACTATAACTATAAGGGCTGGTATTCCGTGGTGTTGTTGGCGAGTTGCGACCACCGGTATATTTAAATATACATAACTTTAGTATTATAAAAAAACGATTTAATCGAATGCATCAACCTTTCACAGATCGAAATTTACCTACATAAACATCGGTTCTACTGGAAAAAATAACGACTCGTATATTTTCGAAAGTAGCACTTTGAAAAGATTACATGAAGTCGCTGAAATTTTCACACTAAACAGCACATCCATAAACGGTGTCAATGTACCCGTGTTGCTAATTGGCGATTCGGCTTTCCGTCTTTCGCGGTACATGATGAAACCCTTCCCATATTCACCTAATCAGCCAGCTATTCAAAAAACTTTTAACTATCGGCTGTCTAGGTGTCGTCGTGTAATTGAAAATGCATTCGGGCAACTAAAAGCTCGATTTAGGAAAATAGGCAGAGGCTTGCAAGTCGCACCAAAAAACGTGAACATCATAATTAGAACGTGCTGTATCTTGCACAACTTTCTGAAGATGGAAAACGATGAAGTTTCTATGTCTTGGATACAAGATTCAAGGGAAAACATAACTGCACGTAGTCAGCCGAGTCATACTACAAGGCTTGGTGAAAATAACGTAAGCGCAGCAGCTATCAGAAATGCAATAGCTTGGAGTTTCCGTAAGTACAAATATCGCAAATATCCTGCACAGATATACTACATATCGCACACCGTCTTCAAAAGAGTCACAACTCAAAATAATACCTTTGTCAGAAAATGCGAAAAACTACTACTTAGCACATGATAATCGTATGGGCAAGGGCAGCTTTACCTTAGGTTTTATAACAAATTATAGCGAAAATTTGCTCCATGTTTTGCTGAAAGGTAAATAAACGCTCTGGGTACATTTTTAGCGCATAATTTCAAAAATGCCAAATTTTGAGTTGTGACTCTTTTGAAGACGGTGTGCGATATGTAGTTAATCTGCCTTATCCTACATTTTTGGAAAATACCCACACAATTGAAAAAATTACATTCGTTCAATAGGTTGTTATTAAATTCATTTAATTTTCTTTTCATTACCTTTTTTAACATTAACATGCCCTTTTTTTTAAACTAGACTAACAATAGCTATAATAGTATTTATATGGAACGGAACTAAAAACTATAATAGGGGTATTCTTTCTGAACGTTACCCCTTCTACCCATTTTTCTTTTAACTTAAAATTTTTTTTAAAATATGTAAAATTCATTAAAAAAAGAAGTTTTTCAAGGCCATCTCGGGGTCAAAATGGCTTTTTTTAATAGGTAACCGCCAATTTTTTATCCCGAATTCAGAAAGAACGGAAAATTCTACGATATGTTATCTAAACGTAGAATTTTCCGTTCTTTCTGAATTCTGGATAAAAAGGGGCAGTTACCTGTAAAAAAAACCATGTTGACCTCGATATAACCTTGAAATTTACCCTTATTTTTTAATGAATTTTACATATTTTTAAAAAAGTTGTAAGTTAAAAGAAAATGGACAGAGGAGGGTAACATTCAGAAAGAAAACCCGAATAACAAATTAAAATTATATTCATTCATTAGATTTTTGTTAAACTCATTTCATTTTCTTTTCGTTTACTTTTTTTAAACATTAATTTTAATATACTATACCTTAACATTTTCAACAGTTTTGACTATTTTTTCTTTTTTTAGTTTGATGTTTACAAATTTGTATAAAAAATAGCTAGTTATTTAACAAAATCCATATCTCAAACTTTTTAGAAAATTGATTAAAACCACAGATTTTCACCAAAATTTCAAGGTCCTTAGTTAAAGTTTCCAGAAAACTTTGGTATACAATTTTATAGCTTATTAAAATTTAGTGGAATAAAGTGCAGCCTTGAAGTTGCTAAAAAGATCCTGTTGATTTCCAACAATTTTTTTTAGTTGACGGTGTTGTGCATTTTATTCCATACAACGAATGTCCGCATATTTTTATACGGAAGAAAATGCACAACACAGTCAACAAAAAAAATTGCTCAAAAAATAAACAGGCTTTAAAGCTGCACTTTACTCCACTAAATTTTAATAAGCTGTAAAACTGTATACCAAAGTTTTCTGGAAACTTTAACTAAGGACGTTGAAAATTTTGGTTAAAAAGCTGTGGTTTTTATAATTTTTCTACAAAGGTTGAAATATGGATTTTGTTTATAAAAATTTGTGAACATCAAACAAACAAAAGAAAAAATAATCAAAACAGTTCAAAACGTTGAGGTGCTATTATTTTGTCTTGCACTTCATTTTTAAATAATTGTTAATTACTGACTTTTTAAATTATAGCACTTTCATTTTTAGAGTTTTTCAACGAGACTCCTCATTATTGCCATAAACTCTTTAGTGGAGTCGTTCTGCTCCCTGATGACACCAACGACCTCGTTGGTCAACACCTTATTATCTTCCACTACACTTTTTATAACCTCCGTCTGTTCCAGCATGATTTTCACCACC
>NW_023458569.1:4297737-4305486 GCF_013731165.1 Rhagoletis pomonella | reverse complement strand
AGATGGGGGCAGTTGCAACCTTCCAAAACCTCCATTGGCCTTGCCGATAATTCGATTTCATTTAAGGCCATTGGTAAAGTGGATGTATTATATACGGTCGGTAGGCTTACCCGACTGGTGCCAACGCTTGTCATACCTATCTCAATGAAACAGCCAATTATGGGACGGACACTCCTTGCGGCCTTCTTTTTCGAACTGGTGCAGAACCAAGAGAAAGTTGAACGATTTTTAAAACATACAGCCAAAGGTGATACTGAAGAAGTTGCATCCGCTAAAGTCGAAATGGTTACGGCGGATAAATTTATTAATTTTTGTAATCAGCCACCAGGGAGTGGGAAAGAACAAGCTCAGGTGTCTTCTATGAGTAATGATCTGGAGCCAATTGACGCTTCCACACTCGGTTTAGAGGGTGAACTAGATACCCCAAAAATAACGAGCGTCAGCCTTCCACATAATCTCACCCCATATCAAAGAAAATATTGGACGCCGTTCTCAGACTTTTTAATCCAACTCCTGAGTCTGGTCCTTTAAACGTCACTAATCAGATCGAACACGTAATTGATACGGGTGATGCAAAACCCGTCATGAAACGCCAGTATCCAGTATCGCCATACGTGGCTGAACAAGTTCAAGCCGAACTGAATAAAATGCGTAGTCGCGACATCATTATGACCATCGAAGAAAGCCCTTGGCGGTCACCAATTCTGGCTGTAAAGAAGAAAGACGGAACGTGTCGCGTGTGCTTGGACGCGAGATAGCTGAATAAAATTACCATTCCAAATGCCTGTCCAATTACGGATACTAACCAAATTTTAGCACGACTAAAATCAGCTAAATACCTAACCAGTATTGATCTGTCTCAAGCTATCTTTCAAATTCCTTTGGCAAAATCGAGTCAACTGAAAACCGCTTTTGCATTCGGTAACAGACTTTATGCTTTTCGTCGCATGCCGATGGGGTTGAGAAATTCACCCGCCACATTAGCCATTCTCATTGATAAAATTTTCTGTGATTTGGTTCCACATGCATTCGCATATGTCGATGATTTCATAATTTGCACATTTGCACTTCGACGTTTGAAGAACACGTTAAGATATTGGCTATTGTTGCAAACCGTCTGGCGTATTCGAGCGATTGTTGAATTTGCACGGCCCAAAACGGCAAAAGAAGTCAGACGGTTCGTTGGTGCAGCAGGCTGGTACCGTAAATTTATTCCAAATTTTTCGGAGATCACAGCTCCCCTTTGTGAATTGTATAAATGAGACCGAAAAGGACCCATTGAATGGGCAACCGCTACTGAACAAGCCTTTCTCAAAATCAAAGAGTGTTTAACTTATTCAAAACCATTCAAGGTTTATACCGATGCCTCGCTGATCGCAGCGGGAGCTATTCTAGTACAAGATCATGATGGGAATGAACGTGTGGTTCAGTATTTTTCTAAGAAATTCTCGAAAGCCGAACAAAATTACACAGCATCTGAACGGGAATGCCTAGCCGTTCTCTTAGCGGTCGAAAAGTTCCGTCCATATTTTGAGGATCGTGAATTGGTTGTGGTAACGGACCATGCAGCATTGCGCTGGCTACAAACTCTCAAAGAACCAACTGGCCGTTTATGCCGTTGGGCTATCCGATTATCACCCTACGATCTCAAAATTATTCTTAAACCAGGAAAACATTTAGAACTTCCTGACGCCTTATCTCGTTCTTTTGCTCTTCTCAACATCGTTCGTAGAAATCCAATTGACCTTCCTAGTAATTTTCACGTTAATCGTATCCCAATCACATCCGTGATCAACATTGACCCAAACACGTGCGATAAATGGTACAACAAAATGCATGCCATGGCCTCAAAACAACCATTAGATAGATATAAAATCGAGAACAACCTTCTATATCATCGATTGAAATTTTCCAATCAAAGTGCGGAAATACTGTGGACACTTTGTGTACCATCTTCTGACAGAGCAAAAGTCCTCGATGAAAATCATAACCAACATTCGCATCAGGGTGTTTGGAAAACTTATAGACGTATCTCACAGCGCTATTACTGGCCAAACATGTATGAGTCTGTTTACCAGTACGTTCGGCAATGTGAACTATGCCACCGCAATAAACCAAGTAATGAGAGCATCAAAACACCTCACGGCGAATATAGAGAACCAAAACGACCGGGTAGGTAATTATCGATTGACTTCGTCGGTAAGCTGCCCATGTCTAAAAATCGTAACCAATGGATCTTCGTAGCCATCGACTGTTACTCGCGATATGTCTGGGCGCAGCCCTTGAAAAATGCAAACGCCATATCCGTAGTCAATTATCTTCGACATATATTCACGGTGAATGGCTGCCCCGAACTCATTATATCAGATAATGGTACTCAATTCATCAGTCAAACTTTCGCAAAGCTTTGCGTCGATTATAACATCAAACACATGAAAACGCCTTTGTACCATCCACAAGCCAATCAGGTTGAGGCGACAAACAAAAGCATTAAACTTGGATTACGTACTCACATGGCTGACCTTCTTGAACATTCCCCCTGGGAAAACCATCTGTCTCGTGTTATTTATGATATTAACACTTCAGTGCATTCAGCCACGGGCTACACGCCATATTTCCTGCACATACCATACACAGGATGTGGAACAGCGTAAAGTTCTGGCTGATGAAATTCGAGACAAACAGTTCGAACAATATCAACAAACCGCACAACGGGCATTTACCCGCAAAAGAGAACGCCATTTCGAGATAGGCTCGTAAGTGTACATTCCCAATCCTAAACAGTCAGTGGCCGGAGAGGGCTATGCACAAAAACTAGCCACACCAAAAACTAGAGCCTATGTTTCACGGAAACTTGGTTCGAATTCATATGAACTGATCGATGTTAAACACCGAGTGCTTGGCCATTATTCCGCCGTTTTAATTACAACACGTTAACTCATTCAGTATATTCGCCTTCTCAAGAATTTCGATGAATATATGGCGGGCCTCCATATTCCATTGATTCTGCCTTATTACAGGGTACCCGGCTTCTTAAGCAAACAAAAACAAATGTGATATCCCATTAGGCTCGAAACGGATCCCTAGCGTAATCGATCCGCTACAATCGGATAAATCGCGTATCGATAACTTGGTAGTGGCACTAGTCGAACCGAAAGGGCCATCTTCAGGGAAATACTCAAAACCGACGCCACTTTTCTTGGATTTTTCTCCGTCACAAACGTTTACGCACGCTAAATATCTATAAGTAGACGAGGTAAGTGGTACACGTAGTAACGGGGTTGGTTGTGTGTAATGGTGCATAATAAAAATCCACACCCGTTTCGATTCACAGTTATCCTCAAACTTACTCTCAAGTGCCATTTCAGAACCATGGTACTCCCCCCGTATGTGAAGGTTGGCCAGCAAGTGCAGCATCTGATGCGTCTAACAATCAAGTGGGACCACAATGACGCCCTGCCGATATTCGCGCTCGAGATCGACCCTAAAGCGCAAAAACCCCCATTGGCCGTGATTCCCAAGGGCTCCGATGGCCCGTACTTGTCGGCAACCGAATCGGTTTTTTGTCGGTTGCGTGGGGTAGGGAAGTCGATCCTTGATGTCTATGCACCGCCATTCGAGTCACAAGCGACTGGCGGGGAAATTTGCGTCCTGTTCGCCCAGTGGCATGATGAGCCGACACACCGTGCCGCAATCGGCTATCTACGTATCAGTTCTCCTGACCAAATCGGCTTCAGCGACTTCAGGACGTCACTGGCCAAAGGCGTACCACGCAACATGTTAGACAACACCGCCTTTATTGTCGGTTTCTGTAGGCCATACTACCCATTTCACTACGAGGCAACTTTGCGGATGTACAATGTAGTCAACCGGGACCTAGCATTTCGACTGGTATGCTACCACAAAGCACAGGGGACCCAACTCTAGTGACCCTCTTAACCCAAGTGGACATGCATGCGAGGAACCTGTTGAAAATGTACCAACAGCAATTGCACCATAGGGACCGGAGCATGGGGCCGTCTACGCTGTCCTCATCCTCAATACCAACCACTGTTCAACTAACCACATCACGCGCGGTACGATTCATCCGCACCATCGATCTGCCACGGCGCTGTCTACTCTTAAAATCCACCGAAACCACCCCGACAGAAACCGTTTGGGTTCCCGGAAGTCCGTCTATGGTTCGTCGCAGAGATGCTTTTCACCAACCCAATCTGTCGTCGCTTTCTGAAAGAGAATTCGGGAGAACACCATAAAAAATAAATAAAATAAAATAAAATAAAAAAATAAAAAAAGAAGAATGATATTGAAATAATAATTACGTTGTAAATGAAATGAATTACTGAATAAATTAATTAAATTTAGTTTTGTTATATCCATAGTTTTGTTATATTATATCCTCAGTACATTGCTGGTAAATCGATCAAAGCAAACAAGTAAGGATTCATAGCCAAATCATTTACCAATGACTTTCATCTACCGTAGCTTATGTAATGCGTACTGAAACTAAATAGGAAAGACAGAACTTGTGTACATACATATGCTCTCCGCGGCGAACTGAACGAGTCAGGATGGGGTTGATGAAGATCATGTAGAACGATTTCAATGTAAGGTCTAACGTCCATCAAACCACAGCCAGTGCATCGCATTCGAACCACCATTCTCATATCCCTACTAAACGCTCCACATTTTTTTGTTAACGTGTCGCTGAAGATGAGAGGGGGATAATGATCTATTATTTTTATTGCCCAAATAATAGACATAAGAACGATTAAAAGTAATGTAAACATAACAAAACTGTCAAAGCTAAACTTCAAAAGGGGGGGGATTGCCAGATGAATGTACGTAACCAATAGTTATTCAAGACACGAACCATCATATCGGTATAGACACGAATTGACATGTCCACTATGAAAACGGCCACACTGATATACGATAAAAGAATCGGTGATGACATACCACGAGGCTAGACAGATTTTTCTTTTTCTTTTTGGCATTGGACACGGAGCGAACCACACTCATCAGCCCTCGCAAGACCGGAATTACAACCAAGTAATTAAAGTGGATTAAAAACTGGTATTAAAAGCTGGCGACATTCGGGGAGTCGATACTCACCCCTCAGTGGAAATTAATAGAGGCAAAAGGTGCCGTGACATTCCTTCCGGCAAATCCCCAGCCATGTTATTGCGTAGAATAAAGAAGTTGTGAGCATCAAATCCGGACTATTCATTTCACAGCAATTGAGTCACCATAAGCCGGTAATACAAAATCATTACACGTAAGTTAGCCACTTTCTTGCCACCATCCATTGGAAACGAGCTATCTATCAACCGTAAATAAAGATTCCTGTTTGGACCGACAAACGAAGGTCAAGCAAATCAAGCTCCCTACGCACACAGATCCCAATTAGCAAAAAAGCTTGCAATCACGGTTATTTATATTAAAAATTCAGTACTTACCATTAAGTTCGTACTCATGGATATATGCGCAAAGTCGCAGCTCGCGAAAATGCTGTTTTGTTTTCACTTATAAAAATTAACATCATATCCGTTGTGAATATTCTAAAAACGTGATCGGAGCTAATCACCCTCATTGCGAGAGTCGTGTCGAATGCAAGTCGTTTTTCGAGAGTCGAATCGTAACGTAAAAACTTGTATATGTATGATTTTCGTCCTTTACTTCTTTCAGCACGACAGTAGACAATGCCAATGTTGTCGAGTCGTACAATTTATCCTAATTTACGACTTGCGCCATGAGGCTGAATATATTTATCACATATTATTGTATGCATAAAAACGACTTAGTTCATGATATTTATTAAAATACTACATAAACAAATTATTGTCTTTTAGTTGTATAATGTAGTGCTGACCGTAAGAGGTAGTACATTTTCAAGTTGCTGAGGTACAGAAAAGTTCCACCGTACAAGTCGTACAATTTATCCTAATTTACGACTTGCGCCATGAGGTTGAATATCTGTATCACATATTATTGTATGCATAAAAACGAGTAAGTTCATGATATTTATTAAAATACTACATAAACAATTATGTGTCTTTTAGTTGCATAATGTAGTGCTGACCGTAAGTGGTAGAAAATTTTTAAGTTGCTGAGCTACAGAAAAGTTCCGCCCGGTACCGCTTTGGACTTCCTATTGAACTATTCGTTGTAGAGCCTTTTATATATGTTATTTCAAAATTAGCTTCTTTTACCTGCGCGTTTACTTTTCACATGTTTGTATAAGGCTGACTTCCAAAACGTACCAATACAATAGTTGAACACTGTTTACCGTTGCCAGACGTACTGATTTTATCAGTACAGTACTGATTTTTCAACTCTTGTACTGATTTTATTAATTTCTTCAATCAGTACGCTAATGTCCCGATTTTTAAAAATTTCTACTGATTTGTACTGAACTTTCAATTCAAACAAAATACTTTAGGATTTTCTTAAGGTTTTTACATAACGTTGGAACTTTCTTAAAACGTACTGAAAAAGTAAGAAGAAAATCATATAATTATTGTTGACATGTTTCAGATAACTAGTATCGCCCAGTTGTCGAAATTCGACATTCTTTAACACACTTTTAAATTTTGCTTGTCACTAATATTGCCTCCTCTATGCGAATGACGATTTTGAAGTTAACCACCAAAATTTATAGTTAATTTACAATTTATTAGCTTTCGAAATTATACCGAGAAAGGAACCTCAATTTTCATTTATAAAAAATATGTATTCGTACGTGTAGATGAGATATCTAACGGTTCCTCACTGACTTTTATACCATTGACAGATGGAAAGGGTTATTTGCATAAATGGGTTCTATTTGCATAAACTCGTGCATATTCCTCTTTCAAACGCGCATAAGCACTCGTACAAATGCACGAAATTTTCGTGCATATATACTGAATTTTCCGATTTCAATATGGCAATGCTACCACTTTTGACAGCAGTTTACCATTGTGAATGAGCCCAGTTGTTTATTGCTGCTGTCAAAATGAAAGCCGATGAAATACAAAGCAAACGAAAAGTAAATAAAGGTTAGTATTATTAATTCATTTTATGCAAAATGAAACGAAATACAAAATTAAAATGCATATTTTTCATTTTCAGATGTCTACAGAACCGAAAAACCGAGCAATGTGGAGTGGGTGCGAGGAAAAGGTGCTCCTGGAACTGTGGGCCGTACGAGCTGCGGATCTGCGGCGTGCCAAAAGAAATGGCCATATTTTCGCCGAAATATCAATGGAACTGGCTGGAAAATTCAGTGCACAGGACGTGCACGTGAAAATTAGGAACATGACGCAGAAATATAGGTATATTTTACTAACAATACATTGTTGAGCAACTTATATATTTATTTCAAAATTTTGCAGAGAAGAGAAGAAGAAAATGGGACCGTCGGGTGGTAGTCCTTCCCCGTGGAAGCACTATATGGCTGTGCACCAAATAATTGGAGGAACTGCAGTCAACAACGCAGAAATATACGAGTCGGTTTCGATGGTATGTACTTTCAGTGCAGTTTTATTTCAATTTTTTTCACAAATGTATGTATGTATATTAAATTTTTTAGGACATATCATCCGTGGAATGCTCCCAGCCTCTATTGGCAGTACCAGCAATATTGCCGTCACGGCCAACAGCAGTAGCAACAACCCCAGTACCAGCACCATCACCGTCACCGTCAACATCGGGGCTACCAGCTTCATCGCAACCACTGCCAGCTGCTATGCCAGTACTGTCGCCACC
>NW_023458569.1:4288689-4297637 GCF_013731165.1 Rhagoletis pomonella | reverse complement strand
TGTTCCAGCATGATTTTCACCACCTCTCCCGAAAAATTCCTCTTTCTACCAGAACACGAAGCTGATGTGTCAAGAAGACACATCTGTGGAAGTGGCGATGGCGAAGATGGTGCTGTTTGGGAAGGTGGCGACAGTACTGGCATAGCAGCTGGCAGTGGTGGCGATGAAGCTGGTAGCCCCGATGTTGACGGTG
The DNA here is from genome assembly GCF_013731165.1 of Rhagoletis pomonella. Taxonomy (NCBI): domain Eukaryota; kingdom Metazoa; phylum Arthropoda; class Insecta; order Diptera; family Tephritidae; genus Rhagoletis; species Rhagoletis pomonella. The sequence continues at coordinate 4,297,444 of NW_023458569.1, read as the reverse complement.
ACGGTGATGGTGCTGGTACTGGCGTTGTTGCTACTGCTGTTGGCCGTGACGGCAATATTGCTGGTTCTGCCAATAGAGGCTGGGAGCATTCCACGGATGATATGTCCTAAAAAATTTGATATACATACATACATTTGTGAAAAAAATTGAAATAAAACTGCACTGAAAGTACATACCATCGAAACTGACTCGTATATTTCTGCGTTGTTGACTGCAGTTCCTTCAATTATTTGGTGCAAAGCCATGTAGTGCTTCCACGGGGAAGCACTACCACCCTGACGGTCCCATTTTCTTCTTCTCTTCTCTGCAAATTTTTGAAATAAATATATAAGTTGCTCAACAATGTATTGTTAGTAAAATATACCTTTATTTCTGCGTCATGTTCCTAATTTTCACGTGCACGTCCTGTGCACTGAATTTTCCAGCCAGTTCAATTGATATTTCGGCGAAAATATGGCCATTTCTTTTGGCACGCCGCAGATTCGCAGCTCGTTCGGCCCACAGTTCCAGGAGCACCTTTTCCTCGCACCCACTCCACATTGCTCGGTTTTTCGGTTGTGTGGTTTCGTTTCATTTTGCATAAAATGAATTAATAATACTAACTTTTATTTACTTTTCGTTTGCTTTGTATTTCATCGACTATCTTTTTGACAGCAGCAATAAACAACTGGGCTCATTCACAATGGTAAACTGCTGTCAAAAGTGGTAGCATTGCCATATTGAAATCGGAAAATTCAGTATATATGCACGAAAATTTCGCGCATTTGTACAAGTGCTTATGCGCGCTTGAAAGAGGAATATGCACGAGTTTATGCAAATAGAACCCATTTATGCAAGTAACTCTTTCCATCTGTCAACGGTATAACACTTATGTCGCACAACTGTAACACTGCTGTGAGGCCGGCTGCACTGAACAATTGCTCACTTGGAACGCTGGCGAGTGGAGCGCTCAAATATTTGCGGGCCAGATTTGTCAATTTGTCGTATTTTAGCTTAGTTTTCCACCAATCGAGAGGATTTTCACCGATTCAATTGAGCTTTAATTTCACATTTTTTAATGTCTCCAGATTCTACACCCGAGCCTTCGCTTTCGCTGGAGGAATCTAAAATTATTTATACGTTGCTTATAAGACTTTTAGCAGTACTTGACAGGCTTAGATCCATTTCAACAATATTATAGTGAACTCTCTGCTCTCCCGCATACACCAAACATTCGCATAATTCGATGCGAATGCGAATGAGTACAATGATGCGAATCATTCGCATAACGAATGCGAATGCAAATACATACGTGACATTTAAATACAGCGTTTTTTCTGGCACATCGAGATTTATTTTTATTGACCATAAGGTATTTTAGAATTTTTAACAATTCTCAAATTAGTTAACCTATAAAAAAATTTTGACTTAAAGAAACAAGTTTTAACAATTTCTATGAAAAAAAATTAATTTATTTAAAATAAAATGTTCACCAAAAAAAATATTAGTAAAAACTACCCTTAAAGACAAACAAAATTAGAAAGACTTAAGGAAATGGAATTGTTTAAACTTTTCCATATAATCAAGTCCACCAAATATGCCTATATTTTAATTTTTTTTAAATAAGTCGAGTGCTTATATACAGTTGTCCACAAAATAATAGCAGTGCAATATTTTTACCACTGCACTGAGGGAAATAATGCATAGTAAAAATGAATACTTTATATTTGATTATCGTTTAAAAATGTTCGTATTTAAAAATAATATTTTCATAAAAAATTTATTACGCACATATTTGACTGTTCACATCTGAGTACGTACATATATGTAAGTGTACATCAGTGATGAAATTGATGGTACAATTGTACTGTTTTGGTACATTTTGAAAGCCGAAAGTACATTGGTACTACATTGACATTTTTGATACATTTTTGTCAAAATACGGTACTGCACCACAATTATGTCGAAATACAACACTCTGTTTACATGGAGGTTTGAATTTTTGTGCATAAAAATATAGTCATCTTTTTCTACTTTATTTAAGTAAATACGTGGTGTTTATTAAAAACGAAACTCTTGCTTAGATAAAAAAAAAAAAACAGTTGCTGTCATAATAGGTCTACTCATAAACTTTTACAGTAAGTACTAGCAGCGAGATGATAGAGAATCATAGCGAGTAAAACTGCGGGGGAGACGAAAAAGTTATTGAACGCAAAACCTGTAAAAACGTGCAACTTACGCCATTCGGACTTTCTGATAGTTAAATTTGGTAGGAGTGTTTTTATATTCTCCACACAAAATTATCCAGCAGCAAAACTTCTGAGCATTTTGCAAAATTTGCAACAACTTGCAATCTTCGAAACAGCTGATCACTTTTACAGTGGCAATAAGCTGGTCAATTTGGTAATTTATTATCCGCTTGGTGCATTGTCCCTGATTTGGCATTTTTTTACTATAGAATACTTTTCGCCAGAGCCTTTCAGCATTGTTACCTATATTGGTATATTTCCATTAAATGCAAGGTTTTTTTTTTTTTAAATTTTTGTATTACTAGCATTTAATAAACATACTTGTATGCTTTTGTTGATTAACTTGATATGTATATTCATTTGTAATGGAAGCTTAGCGTTTTGATGGCACCTTCGACAAGCCATGTTTTATATCTTGACTTTTTTACAGAAAATTGTATCTAATCTAAAAACATATACATATGTAACTATGTATGATCTTTTTAATTTTTGGTACTTTTTCGTCTTATTTAGTACACTTTTTTTGGCCATTTGGTACAAAATTAAAAAACTCATTTATCATCCCTGGTGTACATACGCACCCCAAGCATGCAAAGCGCCGCTCTGAGAGCGGTGACAACACACACATACATACATACTACATACAAATCGCGTGCTGTGTTGTTGATGGATATTCAACATTTGAAAGCAAATGTATATGGATGGGTGTAACTGAGTGCGCAAAGATGCTTGCCACAAGTTGTTGATATCCGGAGATGGTCGGGTTCGAATTCCACTGCAGGCAACATAACATGCAAATTAAAGTTTTTTTTTAGTTTTTGTCTTGATTATTCACTTCACGGATGCTTTTTCAGTACGAACGCGGTCATTTTAATATGCGCGTAATTGAATTGAATATTTACCAATATACAGTACTTTCGTTGACGTTTATAGTAAGATCAATTACATTTCTATTTGATTTTAATATTTTTTTCCCTCAGTGTGGCTATTTTTCTTTTGTTTATTTAATATTTTTTTATAAAAGTCCAGCTAGTTTTGCAGCAAACACCATATAAATTTACATTTCAAACTTTGTACAAAGATTATAAAAATTCTGCAAATTTTCATTAAAATTTTAAATTTTTTAATCAGAATCTTAAAAAAAAATCTGGTATGCAATTTTGTAGCCCAGTGAATTCTAGTATAACGAAGGGCAAATTTCAAGTTGTTAAAAAGTCTCGTTGATTTCCGAAAGTTTTTTTGGTTGAAGGTGTTTCATGGTGTTCCCATACAAAGTATGTTCCACAATTTTCTTTTATATACATTTATAGGCTACAAAACTTCATACCAAAAATTTTTCTTAAGATTCTGATTAAATAGTTTGTAGAAAGATTGAAATCAGAGTTTATTTGGTATTTGTTGTATAACCAGCTAGACTTTTATCAAAAAATATCAAACATTAAGTTAACAAAAGGCAAATGGCAAAACTGATCAAAATATCGCACTCCTATTATTTTGTTGACCACTGTATGTATGCATGAAAAAATTATAAATACCATTTCTCTTCTTCTCCTTCTTTAAAAGAAAAAATTTTATTCAATATTTCCTTATTCGTAACCAGTGTTGCCGCGAATCATTTTTAGTGTCCACCACTTTCAAGTTCACCAGAATAAATTTTTTTAATCCCTTTTCAATAGAACATGGACCGATTTGAAGGATATAACTTCGCCAACTCTAGAAATGTTATCTCCGATAAATAGGGACCGTGGAACATTTCGCATACGCTACGCTATACCTATAAATATTTATACGTTAGAGTCTAACGCATACTCTACGCTATACATATATAAGTATATAAGTCCACTAGAATAAATTTTTTAAATCCCTTTTCAATAAAACATAGACCGATTTGAAGGATATAACTGCGTCAAATCCAGAAATTTTATCTACGATAAATAGGGCCCGTGGAACATTTCGCATACGCTTCGCTATACCTATAAATATATATAAGTTAGAGTCTAACGAATACTCTACGCTATACATATATATGTATATAAGTCCGCCAGAATAAATTTTTAAATCCCTTTTCAATAAAACATAGACCTATTTGAAGGATATATCTTTGTCAAATGCAGAAATTTTATCTCCGATAAATAGGGGCCGTGGAACATTTCGCATATGCTTCGCTATACCTATAAATATATATAAGTTAGGGTCCAACAAATACTCTACGCTATACATATATACATAAGTATATAAGTCCACCAGAATAAATTTTGTTAATCCCTTTTCAATAAAACATGGCCCGATTTGAAGGATATAGCTTCGTCAAATCTAGAAATGTTATCTCCGATAAATAGGGGCCGTGGAACATTTCGCATACGCTACGCTATACCTATAAATATATATACGTTAGAGTCGAACGTACACTCCATACCAACAGAATACATTTTTTAATCCCTTTTCAATAGTACATGGACCGATTTGAAGGATATAACTTCGTCAAATCTAGAAATTTTATCTCCGACAAATAGGGGCCGTGGAACATTTCGCATATGCTTCGCTATACCTATACAGTAAAACCCGCTTAAATATCTGACCAAAAATGTCAGGTTTTTGAGGTACTTAAGCGGGTTGGGTACATAAAAGAACCCGCTTAAGTACCTCGATGCGGGTACTTAAGCGAACATAATTACTGTTGTAGTTACATCTTCTTGTTAACTTGCATAAATACTGGATTAACAACACTTAATGCAGTATATATGTATAGTTTAAAGCCAAAATCGTAGCACTATTTAAACGCATAAAAAAGTAAAGAAATACTTAAAAATATATATACATAGTGCAATGGTATGTCATTTTTACAACAATTAAATGGTTTAAAAAGTCAAAGTTGGACATACTATTTTATACCAAATGACATTATTTGCCACTTAGGTAAGTTAATTTATTAATTTTTGAGATTTTTCAATCAATTAAAATACAGTTCATTCCCTACCAATTACCATATAAATACGGTGACCATATTAACCAACGTAAAATAAAGGACATTTTTTCAAAATGAGTTGGGAATACGTACATACAACTTGTATGATAAAAGTACCTTACCCATATCGTAATTTAAATCAGATATTTACCAGTTAATAACTACCCGATTCCGAAAAATGAAGCCAAATCATTTTCGAGTCCTTCGCCATCCTTTGCTGCCAAAATGCGTTTACCATAATTCATACTGCACGCCGAAGCCAGGACACAGTGGTTCGAAATTGGAATTTAATGTTCATAATTCACCGGAGTCTTCATTTTTCAACCAATTTTTACTAAAAAAAAAATTATTTTGGTGAACATTTTTTTATAACATTTTTTTTGTAATTCTTTCGTTTTGGGAGAACCATACAATTGTTTTCAACTAGTCTTTGTTATGCAATATTTATTAACTGGAACAGGAGAATACATTTTCTTTAAAATTGCCACTTTTTCTGCATTTTTCACTAAAAAATTTAATGTAACCAAATAAAATTTCATAAATCAGGCTCAACTGGTCTCTTGCAAATATTATAATCTTTAATAAATAAAAATGATCAAATTAAGTGACAAAAAATGAAGGCTCCAGTGAATTACGAAAACTAAATGCCAGTTTTGAGCCACTGGGCGATAGGGGGTTTATTGTTCTCCTTCAGTGGAACTGGAAACTCAGCGGGCAACACGTTCCTGAGCACAACTTTCCCTGTGCTTTATAGATTGTACAAAGATTACCGATTAAATAAAAGCCCGTAAGTGGGGTGCGAAACAAGCTGACGAAGGTTTTCATTATATTTTATAAAGGACATTTTTATTTTTCATATTCTGTGTTTAAAAATTTACCTTTCAAAAATGCAGAGCTGATTTAAAGGACAGTTCAAGGAATAAAGGACAAAAGGCTTCCTTTATTTTGAAAAAAGTTATAAAGGACAGGGGGTTAAAATAAAGGACTGTCCTTTAAAATAAAGGACGGATGGTCACCGTACATATAAACCTAAGCTTAAGATTTTGTAGAACAGTTAAAAATAATTCATTATGATTTTCGAACTTTTGTATTTTTTGAGTATACAGTTTTATAGCCCATTCAATTTTGGTGTAATAATGTGCAAGTTTCAAGTGGCTAAAAATTGCCTTTGATTTTTTAGAATTTTTTTAGCGAAGGTGTGTAGCGCTGCTACTGAGTTTCAGAATACGTAAATATTTTAAGGAATTTTAAAAGAGCACTTAAAAGGGGAAAATTCTAAGTAAAATTGTAAATGGGGCACGAAAAATTTAGGTACTTAGGCGGGTTGGGTAAATAAGCGGGAAGGTACCTAAGAGAGGGATTTTCTTCAGATTATATAAAAAAATTCACGGTGTCCAAAAATGTTGGTTACTTAAGCGGGTTAGGTACTTAAGCGGGGGGGGGTACTTAAACGGGTTTCACTGTAAATATATATACGTAAGAGTCTAACGCATACTCTACGCTATACATCTATAAGTATATAAGTCCGCCAGAATATATTTTTGAAATCCCTTTTCAATAAAGCATGGAGCGATTTGAAGCATATAACTTCGTTTCTTCCAATGATTCAAAATTATCTTGTGAGGAATGCTTACATCCAATTTTGAATAATAGCTTTCATCATAAGGCGATCTTTGTTAGAATAAATTTCTACACATTTCAAAATAATGCGACCAATCTTTTAGAAGAGCGTGACTACCTTATGGCGGATTACGTAGCGTTAAATAATTTTGAACTCCATTGACTGGGCGTTTCTAAACACCTCTGATTGTCCAACGTTTGTTATGACATTTTACGCAAGAATCTGAATTCGGCTATCTCCCGCTATGTTCCTTTGAAAAGACCCATAACCCGAAATAAACCACCTTGGTTTAACTCTAAACTCTGCAATTTAAAGAACATAAAAAATAAAGCTTTAAAGAAATTTAAGAAAAGTAATTCAGATGCATATCGTCTAAATTTCTATCGCTGGAGAAAGGATTTTGACTGCCTCCATAGTTGTTTATTTAGACATTATATGTATACTGTTGGATCTAACCTCAAATCTAATCCATCAAGTTTCTGGCACTTTATCGACTCTAAAAGGAAAACAAATGGATTCCCCACCAGTTTGCACTATGATGGCGTTACCTCCACAAATGAATTAGACTCATGTGCTTCATTCGCTAAATTTTTCCAGAAAGTTTATGAGAACCAAGCCACTTTTTTAACCCCAACATTTACGTCTACACGTTTGCCTACAATCACATCTTTCACTGTGGCAGAGGAAGTTGTTCTGTTAGCAATTTCATCACTGAATTCGAGCTCAAAGTCAGACTCTGAAGGCTTCTCGCAGCTATTTTTTTTTTAAATTGCTCCAACGCAATAGTCTTTCCTACTACCCTACTATTTCAAGAATGTCTTAGTAAAGGAGTTTTTTTAAGCCAATGGAAGGTATGTACCATTGTTCCAGTTTTCAAATCCGGTGATCGTAATGACGTCTGTAACTACAGACCCATAGTTAAGCAGAGCACTCTAGCTAAGTTGTTTGACCATATAATTCAGATTAAATTGTTTGATCATGCAAATAGTGTGATATCTAAATGCCAACATGGATTCTTTCCGGGCAGATCAACCTGTACAAATTTAGCCATATTATCAAATCACGTAATTAATGCATTTGAAAGTCGCGCGCAATTGGTTTGATAAAGTAAACCACTTTGTCGAGGACATGAGCGCCAATTTAATAGAATTTGACTAATCCTTATATATTTTTTCTCATTTTTTCATATTATGCGTGCGGCCGGCAACTTTGTCATTTATATTATTGTGAATTAATTTGGAATTTGGAAAATTGGATTGCCTTGTTGTAAGCGGTGTCATGGGGTGATCTGTGCCCGCAATTAAGAAAGTTAAGTACTTCTTATTCAACTACCGCCGTGGCCGCATCGCACTCTTTTTATAACTATCCTCTTAATAAGCCACTCGGGCTAAAAAATTTAATTCACTTGTCTAAATTTTCTTGAATAAAGTTTTGAATTGTTTGAATTGTATAGACCAAAATCCCATCGGTTTTTATTTTTTGTGGATTTCGTCACTTGGCGCACCCTGCGCTAGCATAATTACTCCCTCAAATAGCAACATGGTCCTTTGTCGCTGAAAAGGCAGCCCGTGACCTAGCGAACAAAAAAAACCAAACCCTACTCTAAGCGGTTCCCGGCAAGTACATATATAGACGGTGATTAAAATTACCCGAACGTGAACAAAATGCTTTGAAACAAAAAGAAAGTTATTAAAAGTGAAAAGAAAATAAAATAAAATAATAAATAACTTTTTACCCCAAAAAATATGAAAAAAGCACAAACAAAAATAATTGCAAATTATAAAATAGCGGCACCGGTAAAATCACAACATCAGGGTGGTACGCAATCCAAAGAAAAACGAACATTAATGTGCGCGCGATAAAAAAAAAACACGAAATTACATACATATTCTTCTTCTTCTTCTTCTTATTTGGCGCTGTAACCGCCTAAGCGATTTTGGC
>NW_023458569.1:4285755-4288589 GCF_013731165.1 Rhagoletis pomonella | reverse complement strand
GAGCTCCAATAAAAATCAATTAAATCATGCCGTGTGAAGACTGAGGACGATATTGATTTACAGTGATTATGAATTCAAAAGATAATTATTTGATTCAATCTCAATGATGATTTATAATAGCGGAATTTCTAAAGGAAAATTTATCAAAAATCTATTAAACTCGAATATGTATGGTTCACTGACGTACAATTTTGTGACCAGCAAAATGAGAAAAACGACTACAAGATTTTAGTTTTTCCTTAAATCTAATTTTATGATGTATTAAATTGATTCGATGATGAAATTGCTATTTTCCCCTAAGCTGAGCACGCGGTTATTTTATGCCGGGCTTAAGTGTGGTTATATTCAACGAAAACTTATTCTTTTTCACCCGTTTAGTTGGGCGCCAATGATTTGCTTGACCTTGGTTTGTCGGTCCAAACAGGAATCTTTATTTACGGTTGATGGATAGCTCGTTTCCAATGGATGGTGGCAAGAAAGTGGCTAACTTACGTGTAATGATTTTGTATTACCGGCTTATGGTGACTCAATTGCTGTGAAATGAATAGTCCGGATTTTATGCTCACAACTTCTTTATTCTACGCAACAACATGGCTGGGGATTTGCCGGAAGGAATGTCACGGCACCTTTTGCCTCTATTAATTTCCACTGAGGGGTGAGTATCGACTCCCCGAATGTCGCCAGCTTTTAATACCAGTTTTTAATCCACTTTAATTACTTGGTTGTAATTCCGTTCTTGCGAGGGCTGATGAGTGTGGTTCGCTCCGTGGCCAATTCCAAAAAGAAAAAGAAAAATCTGTCTAGCCTCGTGGTATGTCATCACCGATTCTTTTATCGTATATCAGTGTGGCCGTTTTCATAGTGGCCATGTCAATTCGTGTCTATACCGATATGATGGTTCGTGTCTTGAATAACTATTGGTTACGTACATTCATCTGGCAATCCCCCCCTTTTGAAGTTTAGCTTTGACAGTTTTGTTATGTTTACATTTCTTATAATCGTTCTTATGTCTATTATTTGGACAATAAAAATAATAGATCAAGCTTTTCGCCTAGATTAGCATGTATGATCCTTTTTTCCGGTAAGTGGACCAGGGACCGATCTACACGTTAACTCGTATTTGCTTGGAATTTGGTACGGAGGTAGTTGTTTGCCTAGATTAGATCGTATGATCCCTTTTTGTAGATGAGTAGAACAGGGATCGATCTATTTCAACAAATCTTATTAATTGTGCGATTTGCTTTAAATTTGGCACGTAGGTAGCTTATTGCCTGTATTAACCAGGGTTGTTGCGAATATTCGCATTCGCATTCGCATTCGCAACCGCGGAACTTCCGCATAAATTATGACATTCGCATTCGCTTTCGCATTCGCAGTAATAAATGCGGAGCTTTTGCGAATGCGAATATCGTACAAGTGCACTGTTAAAACGTATATCTGGCAAACAAAAAATTTAGCCAACGTCTCCCCTACGTCCACCTTCTTTCGTAATTTAAAGTCAAAGCGTAAGATAATAGTAGGTCTCATTTTCGTTGTTGGTGTTTCCGACAGGGTAGGAGTGTGATGTAATGTGGAACGATTTTCCGTCATCCCTTGTCAAATTTGGTTTGGAGACAAACCGGTTTCGGCGTTGTGCCATCTTCAGTGTAATTTTTCGTTCTGAATAGTTTCTGTTTGTCTGTCACTATTTATAGCCGTGTTAAATCGTCGTTGGTTCATAGTTAGGTACGTCTCAGCGGATTATATTCTTTCGTTCAACCAGTAGTTTCAGTTCTGTGTGTACATCCTCAGGTAGAAATTAGCTGTTCACCTCTTTTTGATTAATTGTTGCATGGATTCGCAGGTAGGTAAAAATCAGTTATTTTCTTTCTCTTTGTTTCTGTAGTTTGGACCTGCATTTCATTGTTTATGGTAGTTGCAGGGTTTCTGTTTTGTTTTGCGTATAGTAGCCTGAGTGGTTCGATTAATATATCAGATGCGGTGTTTATTTGCTCATTTATTATTTTTCCGACGAACGTCTTTTGTTTGTATATCTCGATATTCTCTAATACGTTTAGGCGTTGTCCTTTGTGCTGTACATGGAGAACTTTGGCTGTCTTTCCTATTTTCATTGACGTACAATGGTTTTCTGCCATATTGTTTGCGAAGTTCGATTCCGGGGTGGGAGAAGGTTTTAGCATTTTTTTGTTGTAGTCCCTTATATGTTCACGATATCTTGTTTTTATCTTGCGCCCTGTTTTTCCTATGTAACTATGTTGACATTCGCAAGTCAACTTATATACACCTTGCTTGTCTAGTGGGTCTTCCTCGTTTGCACTATTTCGTAGTATCCTCCCCACATTGTCCTTCGTTCTAAATGCTGTATTAATGTTATACTTTTGGAATACCTTAGCCAATTTATATGAAGTTTTGTCCGTATAAGTGAAGACTGCCCAAGCATTTTCATTATTTTCCTTCTTATTTGATTTCTTCGTTTTTGTTTCTCTTCTTAACTTGTTTACTAGGCCCTTTCTGTATCCGTTATTTTCCGCGATTGCGTCTATCGTATTAAGTTCTTTGCTGTAAGCTTATTTTTCCAATGAGGTTCGTTCAAGCGTGGTTATTAGATGTCTAAAGGCTGCATTTTTGTGCTGTTGAGGGTGGTTTGAAGTATTGTGTATTATCGTGTCTGTGGCCGCGGGCTTTCTATATATCCCGAATTCGCATTTGTTGGTAACCTTATTTATTTTAATTGTTATGTCCAAATAGTTTATTTTTGCTTCGTTTTCCTTATCCATAGTGAAATTTATATTCGTGTGTTGGTCGTTGAGATGGCCTAGAATTTTTTCTTCCTT
>NW_023458569.1:4284623-4285655 GCF_013731165.1 Rhagoletis pomonella | reverse complement strand
ATATTCGTGTGTTGGTCGTTGAGATGGCCTAGAATTTTTTCTTCCTTGTCTCCCGTTACAAGACATATGATGTCATCGACGTATCTTGCGTAGAACGTTGCGCTAGGATATAAATGGTTTTGCGTCAAAAAGTACGATAACGAGTGGAAAATTGTCGCTAAGTGGTTACAGAATCTCCACCCAGGTCCTGTACTTCTCCGATCTTTTGGACGATCGTCACATGGCCTGAACGATAAATTCGTTCAAACCATTAAAGTCGCCGGGGACCGATGGCATCATACCTGCGAACCTGCAAAAGGCTCTGAAGGTGTCGTGCAATTGGTATGATCCTATTTATGCGAACTGCGTGAGGACCGGGTACATCCGCAAGGTTTGGAGGGTAGTCAGTTTTGCGTTAATCCCGAAGGCCGAGAAAGGCTCTCATGTTTCCCCTAGGGATTTTAGGCCTACCAGACTCTTCGTTTTTGATAAAAAGGCTAGAGAGACTGAAAGACCTGTACATAAGAAATGCGATTCCTGGTGACTCTCTTCCAAGAGCTCAATATGCTTATTGCAAGAAGAGGTCGGTAAATACCGCACTGCACACATTGCTAAAGTGCTCAGAGGAAGCCTTCACGCATGAAGATTATGCAGTAGGGGCTTCGATATAGAAGGAGCCTTTAACAATGTCACTGCAGAAGCAATAGTCAAGTATATTCATAATCTAGGGGTTGAAACCAACCTAATAAGCTTATTTCGTGACAGAACTGTCGCGGCGTAGTGGGGCAGCATCTGCACTCAGTGCAGAGCCAACAGGAACACTCCACAAGGTAGTGTTCTCTCTCCCCTGCTCTGGATTGCGGTTGTAAACGACCTTCTAGAGGAACTGGAAAAAGTGGGCTCTCGGGTGATCGCCTATGTAGATGATGTAGAACTTTGGTTAAGGGACGATTTCTATACACCCTTTTTGATCTGGCTCAAGGTTACCTGAGCCAGGTAACAAGGATGGCAATCAGCGGCGGCTGTCGTAGAAGCCTAACATTGAGGAAAGGG
>NW_023458569.1:4284418-4284613 GCF_013731165.1 Rhagoletis pomonella | reverse complement strand
GAATCTGGATTGGAAAGGCATTTCGCTGTGTTGTATGTTCTTTGTGATGTTTTGCTTTCTATTGAGGTCATCGAGTTTTTTGTTTAATTTATTGTCCCATAGATTTACTGACATTCTCCTTTATTTCATCTAATATCTCCAGGAGCGTGCTGACAGGAAGGAGTTCAGTAGCTCCTCATTTGTGCGTTCCTTTTT
>NW_023458569.1:4279927-4284318 GCF_013731165.1 Rhagoletis pomonella | reverse complement strand
TTTATGAAGTTATATTCAGGGTGTCCCAGAAGTAACCTGCCAAACTTGACGAGAAGGCTCCCTGATAAGCAAACATGTTTCAGGTAAAACTGTCACCGTTTTTGAAATATTTAAATTTTTTTTAATTAAAAAAAAATCGTACATTTTAATGTAAAGAAAATACATTGCATCTACAAACAAGGCTATACTTAATAAATTTTCTATGTAAAATACTTTCAGATAGTTGCTTCTCTATACTCAAATGCAATGTAGTTAAAATATATCAAGGAACCATCATAAAATTAGGACTATTTTGGGATTTTTAACTTTTTGATATTTTCTTCCCCAACTTTGACTATCTCTGGTGAACAAAATGTACTGAGCTATAGCTTTACATTACATAAAAAAATTGCTCATTTAATAAGGATTTCAGAAACGTGCCACTCTTACTGTTTCGAATCGAAAAAAAAGTTATAGCCGCTTTTGTGGGTAAAGGACTGAGACACGCTAGAATGTATTTAATAGATTTAAATTTACGTTGGTCTTGTTACCGACCAATGACATGCTAAATAGTACAAAGGTACATTATTACTTACTACGACAGAGGGTGCCCATAAACCACCCAAGTGACTACTTTAGTAACTCCCGGTAGTGCAGAGAGAACCGATGGTGACTACGGCCTAGGACATTGCCTTGTAAAAGTAATCGATGAAATACACTGCAAGTAGTCGGTCGGTAATTGACGGAGTTTATCAGGTAGCTACCGATTCAGCAGTCCTGTAGTCGCTCCCCCGTACTGCAGGGTATGTTGTGTTACTTACCGGAAATAATGAAAGTGGATTTTGTGAAATTGGACCCTTCGAATATTGTGTTATTAATACTATGACAGAGAACACGCAGTATACGTCGCATGAATATGCAGATATTCAACTAATTTACGGTGAAGCTTGCTGTAATGCCAGAGCTGCTCAAAGACTCTATGCAGAGCGATAACCCAATCGTCGGCATCCGGACCGTGAAGTATTCCCCCGAACCCATAGGGAAATATCTGAAGGTAAGTGATTTTTACACCTTTCTTCTTTGATGCCATTCTTCTTTTAACTATCATTTTTAACTTTTTTAAGGTCGCATACCTGGAAGGCGTGGCGGCAAGACAGGACGTCCTGCGACGGTAGATGTTAAAATTGTGTTAGAGGAAGTGGAACAAGGTCCATCGACTTCAGGGAGAATGATGGAAAGACGGACTGGAATACCAAAAACTACAGTTCACAAAGCTTTAAAATACTATCCCTATTACATTCAACGTGTTCAGGCTCTACATGAAAGAGATTAGCTGTCGAGGGTTAGATTTTGCAGTGAAATGTTGCGAATGCATGAATCAGAAACCAACTTTTTTTAATAAAATAATTTGGAGCGATGAATCATCATGAAAACGTGGTGGTTATTTTAATTTACATAACCTTCACAGTTGGCAGATAGACAATCCTCACGAAATGAGATAAGATCGTTCGCAGTACCGGTACAAAATAAATTTATGGTGCGGTATTTTTAATTGTCAGATATTGGGACCTGTGGAACTGCCGCCCACGCTCAACTCTCACAGTTATTTAGAGTTCCTTCAGGAACGGCTTCCAACTCTTTTAGAAGATGTACCCTTAAACCTGCGGCGAAGACTATGGCTGCAAAATGACGGGTGCCCTGCTCACTACGGGCGTGAAGTAAGAGCTCATTTAGACGAAACTTATCCTCGCCGATGGATTGGACGATACGGGCCAAGCACGTGGCCTGCTCGATCGCCAGACCTGAATCCATTCGATTATTTCTACTGGGGCTGTCTTAAAGACAAAATTTAGTCAAAAATAATTCAAAACGAAGAGCATTTGCCGGAACAAATAAATGGAGCTGCTGCTGAGATAGCCCAATTGAGTTTCAGATCTCTATAAGCGTATTTTCTTAGAAGGTGCCGAGCTTTATACCATGCCCCCACCAAAAAGTTAACCATCTCAAATCGAACTTAACCACGTCACTAACTATTGCTGTCCACACTGCGGTTTGAGGTTTATAAAACAGTAAAAATGTAATGAACAGTGTTCGGACGCGCAAAACTCGATTCAGGACTAAATAACATCAAAAATCGGAGCAAAAACAAATTTTCCGTACTGGATTGATTTTTTTTTATTTTCGTCTCTGACATTAATTGTTTAACTTAAATATTTTCTATTCATGCAAAAATAAGAACGCGAGGCAATGTGAGGATAATATGTTACATATTACGTAATTTTTAGCATTTTCTATAAAGTATAACGTATCTAACACTTGGTTTTTTAAAGAGCAATAGGATCCAAACCTTTTGTACATTTTATAAATTTAATTCTACATATGTACATTTTTTAACAACTTAAGAATAGTTCTGCATCCGCCAATTTCGACAGCCATACATCAAAAAATAACGAAGTTACTTTATTGGCGCATTGCTATGAAAGAGTTACTTTTTAACACTGAAAATTTGGCTAACTTTCAATTGTTTTACCGAAACCGGTGGTGAACACTAAAAAACGGCCCCAAGAGGGGCATAACATGAATGAAAAAAACACAGAGTAGTTTTGAAGTCAAGCGAGGTAGAGGAGTAGATTTAAAATTTTTTCTAAAACCGCAGTAAATCTAATCTGATCTTAGTGAGGTCCAAACACTAGTAAGGAACGATTTTTTTACATTTTAACGCTAATGACCCACAGATGGCGGGAAAACACAGGGTTGTATCAGACTTTCGACGTGGTTTCGAGTTGGTTAGCTTTTAACCATCTCAGTGAAATGGTTAAGTACTGTCAGTTTTATATGACGAAACTACGCCAAATCAAGTGGGTTATCGGGATAACCAGCTCATTATCCATAACTACGTGGTTAGCTCCGGTGGGGACATGGTATTAGGCATATTTTATCAATAAATGAATAAATTTTTCTGCAAACAACTCATGTATGTTTTATCTCACGTGAACCCATCCTTCACAAAAAATATTGATAGATATAGCCCTTGTTATTGACTGTAGTGCGAATCTCGGTAAGTAACATAAAATAATGTCAGGAGCATGTAATAATGTACCTTTATAATAATAATAATAATATCCCAACGGTTTTTACCCTCCATTCCCGCCCATCCGCACGAGGGGCGCAGTCCGCATGACGTACGGAACCAATATTTTAAATTTTTGTGCCGAGTCACGATAGGCAGGAGTTTGTTAAGTGTCGAGATCTAAAACTGTTCAGCTACAGAACTAAATTCATCAGCTGATTTTATGTATTTATGTCAATAATTCACTTATTGAGAGAGGAGAGTATCGCTTTCTTAATGCTGAAAAGCGGATCTGATATATCAAACGTGCTGGAATGAGAGTTAAAATCCTGGCATAAGCAACGGAGTGGGTCGTGCAATTCAAAATTGGTTTTACAAGCTTTCAGAAATATGGGACAAAAGTGTCTTGATACGCGTGACGGAACATTAAAGCTTGCATCAGCCATTTAGCATGTCATTGGTCAGTAATAAGAGCAACTTAAATTTAAATATACCCATTTACCCACAAAAGCGGCGAAATAGTAAGAGTGGCACCTTTCTGAAATACTTATTAAATGAGCAATTTTTTTATGTAAGGTAAAGTTATAGCTCAGTTTATTTTTTTTTTACCAGAGATAGTTAAAGTCGGGGAAGAAAATATCAAAAAGTTAAAAATCCCAAAATATGTAGTCCTAATTTTATGATAATATATTTTAACTACATTGCATTTGAGTACGGAGAAGCAACTATTTTAAAGTATTTTACATAAAAAATTTACTAAGTATAGCCTTGTTTGTAGATGCAGTTAAAGAAAATACATGAAAAGGCACGATTTTTTTAATTCAAAAAAGTTTAAATATTTCAAAAACGGTGACACTTTTACCTGAAAAGTGTTTGCTTATCAGGGAGCTCACCCCCCCACCTACCTTCTCCTCAAGTTTGGCAGGTTACTTCTGGGACACCCTGTATATGTATATGAAAATTAAAATTTGCCTACTCACTAATTTCCTTTATGTTATGTGTATATATGTAACTACGCTCTTTGCTTTACTTGTTGTTACGGCTGATGCTATTGTTGGCTGCTGATGATGGCTGCTTGGCTAATGTGTGTAGCTTGATTGCCTTGTATTCTTGCGCCTGGTGTTGTGGTTGCCGCTGATGCTGATGCTGGTGATGGCTTGGTTGGGTGATGGCTGCTGATTGCGCTTTGTTGCTGTGCTTGTTGCAACATTATTTGCCACAAATGTATGCATGTGCACAAAGGTATTTTTATTTATTTTTTTTTCACTCTGAGTTAGCGATATGTACGTGCATTTTTTTAACACTTTTGTTTATTGTTTTGCACATAGTTTTTCAGTTTTTT
>NW_023458569.1:4275519-4279827 GCF_013731165.1 Rhagoletis pomonella | reverse complement strand
CGACGAAATCGTCAATTCGGCAACGCTGGTTGAGCGGCTGTGTTGTATCTTTAATGGGCTGTGTGCTTGATGTTGAGTGGTCGCGCAGCTATATGTGGCTGTGTGATCTTGCTTTGTCATAGCAACGAAGAGGCTGTCGGGTGTTGCTATGACTTGTGTTGCCGCGCTTTGTTGTGCGGCTGGCTGCTTTGGCTTGTGTTGCTGTGGTTTATTGCATCGCTGGTAGCTTTGATGGCGGATATTTGTGTGGTCCAAATTCCTCATGGATATTTGGTCCTCACAATAGTACCTTCTCATTTCTTGCCATTTTGATTTCAATTTTTTTAAAACGGCATTTTAAATTTTTAATCCTCATTTTCCGCAACTTGAAAAGAAATTCCAATTTTCTCAGAACAAGCCTTTTCCAAAGTTTTAACTTTACTTCTATAATAATCCTGTGGAACACTTTTAATCACATTAAAAATTTCCAAACGAGTTAGGGTAGTCATGTTTAATATTTCTGAACTAATTTTGTTATCGGCTATGATGTTGCCCGATAACCGTTCATGAAAACCGTACACAGTTAGGCTGACTTCTAAAACGTCAATTGCATTGCATATGTGGGAAAATCTAAAAAATAGGTACACCTCCAAAAAAAAATTTAATTTTTAAATTTGTGAGCACACCTATGTTTTATATATCATTTTATTCGTAATCTCTTACTAAATCGATTAATATAAGTGTAATTCATTTTCATCAAGTGCTTCAAAAGTTAGACGAGGAATAAACATGAAATAGAAAACAAAAGAATAAGCTGGGTTCAAATAACGTTGTTCAAGTTGTAAATTTTGAGCAGAGATTTTGAAAGTTGAACTCACTTAATTGGGACGTTCTAAATTCATTGGCATCCCCTGTTTTACCATATTGGCTCCGGGTTTTGAGATAACGGTATTTGAAAATTTTATTAAATTTTAACTATTTTATAAATAACTCCCTCAGTTTTAAAGTTATTTTACTAAAATTTTGCACATAACGGTTTCCTAATATTGCCTTAATTATTCCTTAAAATTATCGAAATGGGTGCTCTTTAACGTATAGCTCCAATACAACTGATTACTCAGATATGTGTTTTTGCGCTATAACTCTGACTTCATATCCGATTAATAAATTGTATGTCTGCTATATGTTAAAGTGAACCTATACTAAATTTTTACCTGCTTAATTGGAGGAGTTATAACGCAAAACAACGTCTCTGGACAATCAGTTGTATGGGAGCTAGATTTTAGAGTGAACCGATTTCGATGATTTTATGAGATAGTGAAGGAAATATTAAAATAAAAGCGTGTGCAAAATTTTAGTAAAATATCTTCAAACTGAGAGAGTGGTTTTTATAATAGTTCAAATTTAAGCAAAGTTTCGAGTAACGCTATCTCCAAAAGTGGAGACAATCGGGAAAAAATTGGGGACGCCATTGAATTTAAAAGGCTCCAATTAAGTAAGAGCAATTATCAGAACCTTTGTCGAAAAAAATTTTATTTGATACCACGCTCGAAATATTCCTGCTGCAAGAAGGAGCATAATTAAAAGTACTAAATCGGGGTTTTTACACACTTCTAGAGAACATTTTTTTGAAGCATTTTACGGGTATATGCAACGTTATAAGGACTAGTAGTTATAAAAATATTTAGATCGTTTCGAAGTATTTTCCAGATGTGCCTTCAATTAAGATATTTTTGGAATAAAAATTACGCTCAAGATCGCCGAATATTTTATCTTTAAAAGTTGGTTTATTCTGAAAACACACCTCTTGGTAAGGTATCAAATTATTCGTAATTGTTTTTAGAATACAACATATACTTAAGAAGTTCTTAAAATTAAGTGCTTCAAAAACTATACGCGATAAACCGAAAATTTTGAAAATTTTGAGATGTGGAGTTACAGACTTTTAGTTACTTGTCATTTTGTTATTTTGTAATGCACACTTTTCTTACCTACTGCACATGAAGTATACTCATAAATGCTAAATGCCCACTAAATTTGGAATCAGAATATGGTGTACTTCAAAAGTTATGACATAATTAATTTTGCCCCTCTTAAAAATTACATAAAAAATTCACTTGTTTGCATTATTATTTTTTATTTATTTAACCCTCCGATGAGTGACAGTGCCGATGACGTTAGATTCGTGAGAAGGTCCTTAGGGACCTACAAAGAGTTGCTCGATGTTTCGACTGTACATGTGCAACTTCTTTGGTATTTATGTTGTCTTTTGATTAAATTAGCGTCCTGCATATATATTAGGAATGAAATAATTTGAAGAACAAGTAAAAAAAAAATCAAAACATGAAGACAAGTAACTTGTTATTTCTTCTAAAATTGTACAAGGTCCCTAGGGACCTTGTCACTAATCCCCGTACTATATATGTTGAAATCTCAATAACACTCGAACGTGATCCCGTATCCCTTCGAATTTTATTTTAAACGATTCAGCTTAATTTATTCTTGGAATACATGTATAAATTCTTTTCTAAAAATGCAAGTAACTTGTTATTACTTCTAAAATTGTACAAGGTCCCTAGGGACCTTGTCACTAATCCCCGTACTATATATGTTGAAATCTCAATAACACTCGAACGTGATCCCGTATCCCTTCGAAACTTATTTTAAACGATTCAGCTTAATTTATTCTTGGAATACATGTATAAATTCTTTTCAAAAATGCATTGAACAAAAAGATATAGGCACATGAAATACGAAAAGGGGGACCTTCTCACAAATCGAAGGGTTAAACACCTATAAATCAAAAGTTATGCAGCAAATTGATCCACATTTTTTTTGAGGCTTCAAGTATACGTCAATGATTTATATCCAAAAGCAACCAGCTTGATATAGTTTCCAACAGTGAAAATAAATCCAAATAACACCAAGGTTACCTGTTTTTTAGATTTGCCCATGTACGCCCAAAGTATAAAGTAGATTAAGACTAGGTAAGTTCAAGTCCTCCTAAAAAATCTGGTAAACTCAAGAATTTCGAAAGGTAGTGCGGGAGCAGTTAGATCAGTGGTACCCAAACTTTTTTTCTCATAGACCCCTATCAAAACTCTAATGGTTTCGGTGGATCCCCGCTGCTTAATTTCTAACATATTCGCAAAGTTCGTCAACAAATGTGAACATTAGATCTAACGATCTAAAGGGTGAGTTCCAATCTAAACTCGGTTCCAATCTAAATGTGATTACACACTTGCAAGTTAAAAAAAAAAACAGAGCTCGTAAAGCCATCACAGTACTCTCTCGCTCTGAGGAGTTATATTTTTTAAGGGCACTCCGAGAGATAGGGTTATTTACATTCTGTTCACCATAAACTCCTCACACATTCGGCTCACTCATGAATTTGCATTCGGCGTATTTGTAGATTAGTTTATTTGTGTTGATGGCATCATTTTTATTTTTATCGCTCCGAGTTTTAAAGTGATGCGAAAAATATTTATCACTCACATTTTTAAAACACAAAACTTGAAACAACAAACCCTAAAAGCTTTTTTCGCCTAACTTTAAATTTAGAAACCGACAATAGAGAAAAGACCGAATCTAGAAAAATCTATGACAAACAACCAAGCAAGCAAGAAGCACAAAAAGTGTTCCACCGTCTCATCCTCTTCAAGGCAGGATGGGCAAATGGAGTTGTAATTTACGCCTATCGCAGTCAGGTGTTTGTGCCACGTCAGTGAACAGTCAGCAGTCCAACAAGTTGTATGCAGTTCCGTCTATCAATGAGAGCAAAAATCTAAATAGACCTTCTGAGATTGAAGGCAACATCAGTTTTGCTCACCTGCATCCCCTCGATGCCTCCCAGTCATTGTTGAGCGAAGTATTCACCCAGTTTCTGATGGTGGCTTCGATGGCTGAGGTGGGGAGTGCTATAGCTGGTTGCGGATCGAGGAATGCCTGGTCTAAGCCAACTGTGGCTAAATGGTCAGATATCTCATTACCAGATGCTCCCGAGTGACCTGGCACCCAGAGTAAAGCAAGCCCTTATGTTTACCAACGTAATTTAATAGAGACTTGCATTTCCGAACCAGTCCGAAAGTACTTAGTTAGAGGGCTGGCCAATGCCTTAAGTGCAGCTTGGCTGTCCCTGCAGACACGTAAACTCCGGGCGTAATCAGGAAAATGAATAATTGAATAAAAAAAAATAAGAATAAGTTTTCATTCATCATTTCAGCAATTTTGAAAGACGAAGAAATTTTTATCCTTCATTCAAGCACTTGCGAATGATGAATAAGTTTTTATTCATTATTCAAGTAATTTCAAATAACGAATAAATTTTTA
>NW_023458569.1:4271114-4275419 GCF_013731165.1 Rhagoletis pomonella | reverse complement strand
AAGTGTGGCACGACGGTCTTATATATAAAATTAAAAAATTGTTACCGGCGAAATTCCACAAAATATTTGAATCATACATAGCTAACAGAAAATTCGCTGTAAAAGTATCTAATTTGACTTCAGGAATCATGTCGATAACGGCTGGCGTTCCTCAAGGTAGTGTACTTGGGCCTATGCTGTATATCATCTACACCTCAGATATTCCAACCGCCTTAGTAAGTCGTAATAAATGTCCCAATAGAGCAACAAGAGTACTAGAGGAACATTTACTACGCACAGAAGAATGGCTGGCAAACTGGCACATAAAAGTCAACGAACAGTGTAAACATACAACATTTTCACTCAGACCGCAAGTTGCCCCCCAATCAAATTAAATAATGTCCATATTCCACAAGCCAATGCGGTGACATATGTAGGAATATACTTGGATAGGAGACTAACTTGGCGCAAACACATATCAACCAAGATTACACATAAGATGCTAAAGTCAGCTAGCGTGAACTGGCTTATAAACAGTAAATCAAAACTGAAACTAGATTATAAAGTACTTATATATAAGCCTATATGGATGTATGGTATTCAACAATGGGGTACGACCTGTGCAACAAACATTGACAGGATCCAAAGATTCCAATCTAAACGCTAAGGGCCTTAACGGGAGCACCGTGTTATGTCCGCAATGAAAATATACATAGGGACCTTGGTATACCGATGGTTAAATCTGTAATCGACAGCAGCAGAGAAGAATATAAAATAAAACTGCGTAACCACCCAAATCCACTGGCAAGTGGCCCGTGCAATACAACAAGTATAACACGCCTGCGAAGAAGAGATCTACCAGCCTTTTGTTGAGCGACGTTAAACCCCTGGTTTGAGCTATATTATTGTAAATTAGACGTAAGATTTTTAAAGTTGTTGTTAGGCTTAATTGATGTAAAATAACCAGATCCAACAAATAAATGCACGTATAATAAAAAAAAAATAAAAATTTGCAAATTCCAAATGGCGAATTCAATACGGTGGACTGAATATTCAAAAAATCACTTTATCTCAATAGAACTTACAAGCTTGGTATCATAAAAACTGATAAACCAAGAAAAGTGTACTTACCACTATATTTGTTCCTCTCAATGAAGGCAGTATAGTGTAACGAAGCGTTTTTGTTGAACCGATGCTTCTTCTACTATGCTGGGGTATACTCACCGTATCCAGGACTCGTTGCAATAAATTTGTAGGTTTCGGGGCTCTGGTGAATCGTACTTTATTGACTAACTTTCTTTTTTTTTTATAAACATATACATAACAAACAGAAGATCACCATGGAGAATTTCAGTAATGCCGCTTCTGATGGCTGGGTAGCGGCTCAGGGTTTCGTTACGGGCCCGTAATACCCTAGTAACTAGGCTTTAGTACTGGTGGGCAGCGCTCTACTGACGCGATGAGTGGCGAGCTGCTAACGTCGGTAAGTGGTGCTCTGGTCGCGTTGGTATGTAGCGCTCTTGGCAATGCCGGTGAGTGGTGCTCCAACAACGTCGGTGAGTATCGCTCTGATGTCGTTGACAAGTGGTGTTCTAGTCGCGCCCTGACGTCGACGGCCAGTGGCGCTCTTGGTTGCGCCGATGAGAGGCGCTCAGCTAATGTCGTTGAGTAACGCTTGGGTCGGAGGGTAGCGCTCTGGTGAGCGCTGTTGACGTCGCTCTGCTGATGGCGGGTGTCGTCCGTATGCTGCTTCACGAGAGGTGTGTAGCTTGTGGCGCTGCCACTGGGAAGTTGACGTCCAGCCCGACGCTCAAGCCGGCGAAGAAGAAATCACCCTTACCAGCAGCTGTTGCGGAAGTGGAATCAAGCCCGACGCTCAAACCAGCGCAGATGAAGCCACTTCTTGCCAGTAGCCGTCTGTTCACGACCACTGTCTCGTGCTGACTCACTGTTGAGCGCAGCGTTGCCGAAAGCTTTTGCTGAAAAATCGTCATTTTACCCTGAAAAATCGTAATTTCGGCCAAAAAAACGTCAAACTTTTGTTTATTTTATTTTTAACCAAATATAAAATAGAAACAAAATTACATAAATACAATACATACATACTACAATAAATATGACCACACATTTCACAACCAAAAGGAACCCACATTGCATATGGGTTAATAAAGTGGATCTGTAATTGTTAACGACAATTTTAAATTACGCTTTAAAACACAACTGCTTTTAAATTGTTCAAATCCACTGGCTTGAAGTTTTTGAAAGTGTACCATTAGCATTTATTACCTTATAGATAAACTTGACTGAACAAATTCCCTCTGCTATTTTTCTGTCTCTTTCATATCAGTATCAACAGTGCAAATTAATGATTTGGTTACAATTCTAGAACAAATTTAATATAACTAAAATCACTGTTGTAGAACAAAACTAGATAAATGCATGGTTGTACTTTGGATTACGTTTTACTTTAAAAAATTGTTTACATACATACTTACATATGTAGTTAGGTGAAAAAACTAAAATAAAAAATCGTCATTACGAGGAGACAAATCGTCAACTCGTCATTGAGCTTAAAAAACGTCAAAATGACGACGAAATCGTCAATTCGGCAACGCTGGTTGAGCGGCTGTGTTGTATCTTTAATGGGCTGTGTGCTTGATGTTGAGTGGTCGCGCAGCTATATGTGGCTGTGTGATGTTGCTTTGTCATAGCAACGAAGAGGCTGTCGGGTGTTGCTATGACTTGTGTTGCCGCGCTTTGTTGTGCGGCTGGCTGCTTTGGCTTGTGTTGCTGTGGTTTATTGCATCGCTGGTAGCTTTGATGGCGGATATTTGTGTGGCCCAAATTCCTCAGGGATATTTGGTCCTCACAATAGTACCTTCTCATTTCTTGCCATTTTGATTTCAATTTTTTTAAAACGGCATTTTAAATTTTTAATCCTCATTTTCCGCAACTTGAAAAGAAATTCCAATTTTCTCAGAACAAGCCTTTTCCAAAGTTTTAACTTTACTTCTATAATAATCCTGTGGAACACTTTTAATCACATTAAAAAATTCCAAACGAGTTAGGGTAGTCATGTTTAATATTTCTGAACTAATTTTGATATCGGCTATGATGTTGCCCGATAACCGTTCATGAAAACCGTACACAGTTAGGCTGACTTCTAAAACGTCAATTGCATTGCATATGTGGGAAAATCTAAAAAATAGGTACACCTCCAAAAAAAAATTAAATTTTTAAATTTGTGAGCACACCTATGTTTTATATATCATTTTATTCGTAATCTCTTACTAAATCGATTAATATAAGTGTAATTCATTTTCATCAAGTGCTTCAAAAGTTAGACGAGGAATAAACATGAAATAGAAAACAAAAGAATAAGCTGGGTTCAAATAACGTTGTTCAAGTTGTAAATTTTGAGCAGAGATTTTGAAAGTTGAACTCACTTAATTGGGACGTTCTAAATTCATTGGCATCCCCTGTTTTACCATATTGGCTCCGGGTTTTGAGATAACGGTATTTGAAAATTTTATTAAGTTTTAACTATTTTATAAATAACTCCCTCAGTTTTAAAGTTATTTTACTAAAATTTTGCACATAACGGTTTCCTAATATTGCCTTAATTATTCCTTAAAATTATCGAAATGGGTGCTCTTTAACGTATAGCTCCAATACAACTGATTACTCAGATATGTGTTTTTGCGCTATAACTCTGACTTCATATCCGATTAATAAATTGTATGTCTGCTATATGTTAAAGTGAACCTATACTAAATTTTTACCTGCTTAATTGGAGGAGTTATAACGCAAAACAACGTCTCTGGACAATCAGTTGTATGGGAGCTAGATTTTAGAGTGAACCGATTTCGATGATTTTATGAGATAGTGAAGGAAATATTAAAATAAAAGCGTGTGCAAAATTTTAGTAAAATATCTTCAAACTGAGAGAGTGGTTTTTATAATAGTTCAAATTTAAGCAAAGTTTCGAGTAACGCTATCTCCAAAAGTGGAGACAATCGGGAAAAAAATTGGGGACGCCATTGAATTTAAAAGGCTCCAATTAAGTAAGAGCAATTATCAGAACCTTTGTCGAAAAAAATTTTATTTGATACCACGCTCGAAATATTCCTGCTGCAAGAAGGAGCATAATTAAAAGTACTAAATCGGGGTTTTTACACACTTCTAGAGAACATTTTTTTGAAGCATTTTACGGGTATATGCAACGTTATAAGGACTAGTAGTTATAAAAATATTTAGATCGTTTCGAAGTATTTTCCAGATGTGCCTTCAATTAAGATATTTTTGGAATAAAAATTACGCTCAAGA
>NW_023458569.1:4261714-4271014 GCF_013731165.1 Rhagoletis pomonella | reverse complement strand
AAAAATTATATCCAGCCACATCTGGTTCCAAAACCACTTCTTAATAAACAACATTTCTTAGCAAACTTCACCAAAAATCACCCACCACACTCTGGTAAATCTTTTCGGGAAAAAAGATACGAATTTAAAATTCTTTCTACTCCCAACATTGAATTCTCTCCACGGAATCCTCGGTAACGACAGTCTTAGAGATTTGTCTGCCATAATAAGTATCCATGACAACACACTCAAAATTGGCAACAGTAAAGTCATCAAAATTTAACAGAAATTCCCAGCGGACGTTAATAAAATTGACATTAGGACAGAATACATGACATTGCAACAGAAGAAGGACATTAACTATTTAACAAGAAAATATTCCAAACTATTTTCGGAACCCAACGCAAAGCTCACTTATACAACCACTGTAGTGGGAGAAATTAAGACTATTTCAGACAGCCCTAGTTATTCCATTTATTATCCGTATCATTTAGCTATGAGAGACTTCGTGACTCAAGAGATTGAAACCCTACTAGGAGATGGAATAATTAGACCATCAAGGTGATCATAATTCACCTATCTGGGTAGTACCCAAAAAACTAGATGCCTCTGCACAGAGAAAATACAGAATAGTTATTGACTACCGAAAATTGAATGCAGTGACATTAGCGGACCCAGTACCTGAAATTAACGAAATAATTTCCCAATTAGGAAGTAGCCAATTTTTCTCTGTCCTAGATCTGAAAAGCGGCTTCCATTAAATTCCCTTAAAGGAATGTGACATGGAAAATACGGCTTTTTCAGTTAACAATGGGAAGTACGAGTTTATGAGACTCCCATTCGGCTTGAAAAATGCCCCAGCCATTTTTCAGCGCCCCCTTGACGACATACTCAGGGACCACATTGGAAAAATTTGTTATGTCTATATAGACGACATAATTGTGCTTGGTAAGGACGAACGTAGCCATTAAAGAACTTAGAAACTATCTTCCGAACTCTTGAAAATGCTCGAATGAAAGTACAACTGGATAAGTGCGAGTTTTTTAAGGACGAAGTAGAATTCCTTGGCGTCATAATATCACGCAAGGGTATTAAGATAAATCATGACAAAGTAAAAGCTATCCAAGAAGTCCCCTATCCAAAAACACTGAAAGATTTGAGGTTATTGCTCGGATTATCAGGTTATTATAGACGTTTTATCCTTGATTACGCTAAACTAGCAAAGCCAGTGACTTCCCTGCTCAGAGAAGAAGACGGACGAGTTCCAAAAACTGCCTCAAGCAAAACGCTAATCACACTGAATGAAAATGCAAAACAGGCCTTCCACCAAATTAAAAATTCATTAGTACCAGAAGAAATTTTACTCACATACCCCGATTTTAAGACAGAATTTCACCTAACTACTGATGCATCGAACTATGCTCTAGGTGCTGTTTTAGAGCAAGCAGGTACACCTATTACGTTCATATCAAGATCCTAATCAAAGACAGAAGAAAGTTACGCCGCAAATGAAAAAGAAATGCTGGCTATAATTTGGGCACTGAACACGTTAAGGAATTATCTCTACGGTTCATCCGAAGTAATAATCTACACCGACCACCAAGCCCTTTCATTCGCTTTAAGCAATAAAAACCATAACGCAAAAATTAAAAGGTGGAAGTGCATTTTGGAAGAATATAAATACGAACACAAGTATAAACCTGGTAAAACTAACGTAGTTGCAGACGCCCTTTCTAGACCCCCAAAATCTGACGTGAACACTCTAACGACAACCGACCATAGTGACGAAATCTCTGCACATATTCTCATACCTGCTACAGAAGCTCCAATTAACGCCTTTAAGAACCAATAATTTATACTAATTGGAAATCAAAACAACTACACTTTTGATCTCCCTTTCCCCAGTTATCACAGACATACTATAACTAAAACTGACTACTCCACACAGGACTTAATTGATATTTTTAAACAACGTTTGGATCCAGCCCTTGTTAATGGGCTCTACACAACAGAAAATATTATGGGTAGAAACAAGAATTTTATCCATTACATTTCAGAAACATAAAAATCCGCTTTACAGAAAACTTATTAGAAGACATCCCAAACGAAGCCGAGCAAGAAGAAGTAATAATAAGAGAACATCAACGCGCTCATAGAAATAGCCTCGAAAATAAAACTAAAATTCTTAAAAAATACTATTTTCCTAGCATGTACTCCAAAATAGAGAAAAGGTCAAGCAATGTTCAACTTGCCTTCAGCAAAAATACGATAGGCATCCCCCGAAAAGAGGAATACAAGCCACCCCAATTCCACAAAACCCTGGAAAAATCGTTCACATTGACATTTACTCCACAGAGAAAAGGTTCATTCTCACTTCTAAATACGCACAAGTCAAAATAGTACCATCAAGGGCAGTAGAACACATAAAGGACTCAATACGCGAGCTAATGATTGCTTTTGGAATTCCTAAACTTGTAGTAATCGATAACGAGAAATCACTGAACTCCGCTTCAATTTCGTCGTTATTAAAGGATCAAATGAATACCGAAGTATATGTCACACCCCCTTACGCTAGCTCGACAAACGGACAAGTGGAGAGATTTCACTCCACGCTTTCTGAAATTATGAGATGTTTAAAATCCGACAACAATGGTCTCACTTTTGAAGAGTTACTTTTCAAATCTGTCAAAGAATACAACTCAACAATTCAATCCACCACTAAGAAAAAACCGCTAGAAACATTCTTCGGTACCAGAGTTACCACATACCGCCAAGAGTTAGAAAGACATAGACAACAGAATGTAGCCAAGTTGTAGCAAGTAAAAGACCTGTATTATCACAATAAAAACAGACAAAGAACGAAAGATTACTCTGTAGGTGAGGAAATATTCGTTAAAATCAATAAAAGATTGGGCTCTAAGCTATCATCGAGATATACAAAGGACAAAGTCGCAGAGAATAACAGGACTACAGTCAAAACTCAATCAGGTCGAATCGTTCACAAGGTAACATCAGAAGTTAGTCTCACCATTTAAGGCGTACTTGGTTAACCAAGCTTCATAACATGAAAAAAACATATATTTCAATTGAATTTCTTCACACTAATTTAAATTCGCATCCATTGAATTAAACTAATTGCTAGAAATTGAAGGAAATTATATTAAATTAAATTAATTTGGATAAATTAAACTTAAATCGAATTTTAATATAAATAAATTAAGTTTAATTTGAACATAATTAGAATAATCTTGACTAAAGCAAGAATCGAATAAATTGCCATAGGCTTTCGATCATTAGAAAATAGGTAAATCGAGTAAATTGCCATAGGCGTTCGATCATTAGAAAAATGTCGAGTAAATTGCCATGGGCGCTCGATAATTAGAAATTAGGAAAATCGAGTTAAATGCCATAAGCTTCCAATCTTTAGGTAATAAATTAAATCGTTATAAATGCCATGGGCCAACGATATAAATTAAAGTTAGTTAAATAGCTATAGGCCTATAACGATATTTTTTGGAAATTTACTAGAAAATAACGATAGACAAATAGTAATAAACAAAAAATTTCTGGATAAAATTAACGAAGCAAGTAATAAAACTAATGAAATACCTAAAAATCTAAAAGAAAATGTAAACATAAAATTAGAATTAGGTCGTAAAATTAAATATAAATTATATAAATTATATAATATAAAGAAGAGCTTATCAATATTGAATACGCCTTACATTGGGCAAAATCAAATATTGTAAATTCATTTATATTATCAAATCTAGAGATAAGCACAGTTGAAAAAATTGTTGGAAAAGAAGAAATACCTTATTTTAACCCTTCGATTTGTGAGAAGGTCCCTAGGGACCTTTTCGTATTTCATGTGCCTATATCTTTTTGTTCAATGCATTTTTGAAAAGAATTTATACATGTATTCCAAGAATAAATTAAGCTGAATCGTTTAAAATAAGTTTCGAAGGGATACGGGATCACGTTCGAGTGTTATTGAGATTTCAACATATATAGTACGGGGATTAGTGACAAGGTCCCTAGGGACCTTGTACAATTTTAGAAGAAATGACAAGTTACTTGTCTTCATGTTTTGATTTTTTTTTTCACTTGTTCTTCAAATTATTTCATTCCTAATATATATGCAGGACGTTAATTTAATCAAAAGACAACATAAATACCAAAGAAGTTGCACATGTACAGTCGAAACATCGAGCAACTCTTTGTAGGTCCCTAAGGACCTTCTCACGAATCTAACGTCATCGGCACTGTCACTCATCGGAGGGTTAATATTGAAGAAGAATTAGAATTTACCGATATTAGAATAGCTTCAAATGGTACATTTATAATTTATATTTTAAGCTTATCTACCACTAACAAAGAAACTTGTGAAAAAATTATACTCAAAGGAGTGAAAAAGGAAAATAAGATTAATAAAATTGATTACGAAAAAATTTTAAAATGTAAATCAATTTGTACGGGCTAAAAAATTAATGTAGAGGATGTAATAAAATAACAATTTGCAATGAAAAAGATTTTAGAGAAATAAGTAATAATAGTTGTATTAGCAATCTTATAAATAGTAAACGCCCAAATTGTAGGCTTGTCAACGCCGACCACATTAGCAGCCTAGAAGAGTTACAACCAGGAATACTATTCTTGAACGATTACAATGATCGATATAGATGGAAAATCAATTGATCTTAATGGAACATTTATAATTCAACACCACAACTCTACCATCAAAGTACAAAACAACAATTTCTACGTGCATGAAATGAGCAATTTACAACCTCTTCCAGCCGTTGTACAACAGCCAAATCCAAAAACACCCTTCGAAGAAATACTATCCTTGCAGATGATGAAGGACCTTCAAATACAAAATACGAAGAAACTGGAGACGATCAACAAAATCAATGAAGTTGGTCTAACCTCTAATACTGTACTCATTATATCTATGGTAACAGCTATCATACTACTCGCTACTCAAGGGAAATGCAATTAACCAAGTGCCCCTAGTACTCCATAATCTGCGAATATGCGACCGGGGACGTCCGCACTTGAGGAGGGAGGAGCGAACGCAATACTTCACATAACTCCACATAAGAATGACGGTAAACAAACACCCCACATGCGCAGCTCAGCACTTCATACAACTCAACATAAAGAAGATGGTAATACAACACCTTAACAGGCTTAACTTTTAGGTGTAGCTTTAGAATTAAGAGAATTTGTAAGTTCAGTTGTAAAACTCATATCAACAAATAAAGACCTGAACAATTTTTTTTTGTTACCTACCGAAGCCGGGTAGTTTAACTTATACAAAGACTTAAAGTCTCGCATGAATCAGCGCAACACAGCCGTACGCTCTTCCACCACTCCAACTAGCTCTTATACATACCAATACCTCACGCCATCAACCACTACACCAGGAGCCTTTTTTGCCAATGCGCAGCGAGTTCCCAATGTTTCTTTTGCCGACGCATAAAAACTACAAACGCAGCCAAGCACGGCGAAATCAAACTCCAATCAAGAAACATTTGCAAATATTCAAAAGAATAATACTGTGCAAATGCAGCCGAACCCTTGTGGCATAGAAAGAATGATATTGAATCTTACCCATTGTATGACTCAATTCATGTCTACTATGAAAAATATGATTCAAGACCTCATAAAGGCTCAAAACCAATTGTTACAAATTTTAGTGAATAAAAAATGAGTGAATTGAAAATTTGCTTATGGAATGCGGTGTAAACCAGCGTAGATTAGAGCTCAGTCAATTTCTCACTGAATATAACATAGATGTTATGCTACTGTCCGAGACACATTTAACAAATAAATATAATTTCTTCATACCTGGATACAAATTCTATGCCACAAATCACCCAGGTGGTAAAGCTCATGGAGGCACAGCGGTGCTGATTAGAAATCGCCTAAAGCACAATATTCTACACTCAAAAGCAACAGCCTGTGTGCAAGCAACTACCATATGCTTACGAAACCGCGACCGAGACTTGAATATATCGGATATTTATTTTTAATTTCTGAAAATGACTTTAAAGATTTCTTTGATAGCCTGGGTAATATATTCCTGGCAGGAGGCGACTTCAACGCAAAGCATACGTAATGGGGATCACGCCTTATTAACCCAAAAGGGCGGCAGTTATACAATACCATTATAAACAGGCACAATAGACTAGAGGTCACATCTCCTGGTAAACCTACTTACTGGCCCACAGATGTAAAGAAGATACCAGACCTAATAGATTTCGCAATTACAAGAAACATATACAGAAATAACATAACAGCAGAAACTCTACCTGAACTATCATCCGATTACTCCCCTATATTAATAAAACTATATGAACAGACCCAAAACATCGAGATTGAGCCTCGTCTAACTTCAAATAACACCAACTGGCCTAAATATAAAAAGTACATCAGTAGTCACCTTAAATTAAACGCTGCACTTAACTGCGAGGGTGATAGAGACTCCCTTGTTGAACATTTTAAAGAAACCTTTACTTCAGCCGCTGGCCTGGCAACACCAAATCAAGTCCAAGTACCACCTACGCCTACATCAGTTACAAATACCGGAATAGGAAAACTTGTGCCAGAAAAGCGGCGCCTAAGAAGACAGTGGCAGAGCCATCGCTCACCAACCTCACAGCTACTGTACATATGAAGCTGCCAGTAGAAAACTGAAAGAAGCACTCAAACGTGCAGAGGATCGCAACCTGCAAAGGTACATTAAGAAGCTTTCCCCGAATTCGACTGAAAGATACTCTCTATGGAAATCGCTAAAATACTTCAAACCACCAGTGGCTACGGAAATGCCAATTAGGAACCAAAGTGGTACCTGGGCTAGTAGTGAGCAGGAGAGAGCCGAGTGTTTTTCACACCATTTAAAGAATATGTTTCAGCCAAAATGTCCAACGAACAACTTCAGGCTGCCACGGCTAACCAAAAATACAAATGAGCTATGCACACCTAGCAAGACGAACTCTTTAGAAGTAAGAGCTATAGTAAAGCAGCTTAATCCAAAGAAATCGCCGGGTGCTGATTTTATAACTCCGAAAATGCTAATAGAGCTACCGAATGTTGCACTAGCAATTCTTTCTGATCTTTTCAACGCTATCCCCAAATTCGGTTACTTTCCGAAATCATGGAAAATGTCGAAAATAGTCACGATAGCCAAACCTGGAAAAGACGCAACACAATCCTCATACAGACGAATAAGCTTTCTGCCCTGTCTTTCCAAAGTATTCGAAAAAGTACTCCTATCAAAGATATCTCCGTTTCTGCATGAACGCAATTTAATACCAGCACACCAATTTGGCTTCCGAGAAAAACATGGTACAATGGAACAAGTTAATCGAATTACAAATGAAATCAGAAGGGCATTTGAGCTCAGAGAGTACTGCCCTACAATTTTTCTCGATGTGGCACAAGCATTCGACAAAGTGTGGTACGACGGTCTTATATGTAAAATTAAAAAATTGTTGCCGCCGGAATTCCACAAAATATTTGAATCATACATAAGTAACAGAAAATTTGCTGTAAAAGTATCTAATTTCACTATGCTGTATATCATCTACACTTCAGATATTCCAACTAGCAAGGATATTCTCACATCCACCTTCGCTGATGATACCACCTTAATATATCGTAAGAAATGTCCCAGCAGAGCTTCAAGAGTACTAGAGGAACTTTTACTACGCATAGAAGAATGGCTGGCAAACTGGCGCGTAAAAGTCAACGAACAGAAGTGTAAACATACAACATTTTCACTCACACAGCAAATATGCCCCCCCAATCAAATTAAATAATGTCCATATTCCACAAGCCAATGAGGTGACATATCGAGGAATACACTTGGATAGGAGACTAACTTGGCACAAACACATATCAACCAAGATTACACAAATGAAGCTAAAGTCAGCTAGCTTATAAACAGTAAATCAAAACTGAAACTAGATTATAAAGTACTTGTATATAATACAGTCATTAAGCCTATATGGATGTATGGTATTCAACTGTGGGGTACGACCTATGCAACCAACATTGACAGGATCCAAAGATTCCAATCTAAAACGCTAAGGGCCTTAACGGGAGCACCGTGGTATGTCCGCAATAAAAATATACATAGGGACCTTGGTATACCGATGGTTAAATCTGTAATCGACAGCAGCAGAGAAAAATATAAAAAAAAACTGCGTAACCACCCAAATCCACTGGCAAGTGGCCTGTGCAACACAACAAATATAACACGCCTACGAGGAAGAGATCTACCAGCCTTTCGTTGAGCGACGTTAAACCAATATTGTAAATTAGACGTAAGATTTTTAAACTTGTTGTTACGCTTAATAGATGTAAAATAAGCAGATCCAACAAATAAATGCAAGTATAAAAAGAAAAAAATATACACACAGATCTCATGTATTTACCCAGCAAACACATTTTTTTGTAGTTTTTTCGCCTTTTCTCAATTTTGGTGAGGTTTTTGCGCACTATTTTATAAGAAATAATAACTAGTTCTAAATTAATTGTAAAACTAAGTTTAAAAAGGAAAATACGAGTGTTTATTTTCAAAAATTGGACGAAAGTTAACTGTGAAAACAAATTTTTTTCAAAAATATTCAGCCTATCGCCAATTTCATGTGAATAAATCGTTCCTATAATTTAACATGCAAAATAAAAACAAATTGGGAGAAATTGTTTTAGTTTTGATTTATAATTTTTGGAAATGTTTGTTCATGTGAAATTCGCGATAGTGCCTATTACTTTTGGCTTGCTATGCAATAATTTCTTTGGATACCACAGAAGCGACGACTAAAAGCTGTGACAGACGGCAAATAATTTTACTCTTACTGTTTAATCATACGCTTAGCCTCTTCGCACTCACCTCTTTCGTACGCACACTCGTTTTCCGCTCAAATGAAACACTTAAGTTTTCAATTCTAAAATTTACAAAATTGGTTTATTCTCTGTGTATCTAATTCGGGTCTCCACACACAAAACTAGCAATTAAAAGTTGCATATGGGTACTATGTGTATACATATAAAATAGATTTACAATTCGGAGCAATGTAAATCACAATCGACGATAATAGCTGAACTAAAACTCCAACTAACTTGGCACGATGATGGTAGGCGGCCGTGCACGCTCGGGAATCATTTTCGGGATCGCCTCGACACCGCTACGGCCAAAGCGGCGGCTTAAACATCTTCCCCGCCCTGCAGGAATGCATTGCTGAGAAGAACGCGGTGGGTGGTCCGGCCCTGGTAATTGGCCGTTTGCAGGCCATGGGGGGTGCGCGCGAT
>NW_023458569.1:4251051-4261704 GCF_013731165.1 Rhagoletis pomonella | reverse complement strand
CGGCCCTGGTAATTGGCCGTTTGCAGGCCATGGGGGGTGCGCGCGATCGTCTTTCGGGCGGTCTTTTTTGCGCGTTGATTGCGGCACCGGGTTGCATGGGTTCTGCGCCTTCTTCTGCCCAGATTTAATCGGCGGTGCTCGCCGCTTGACGCTGCTACGTGCCTTCACTGGGCCCTTTCTAGAAGATGCGCGTTGCTTGGGGTGCTTCCTAGCTTGGCTAGTGCGCGCATGTTTGTCGTCTGAAACATGCAGCTGCGTATGATGCGCTCACCCACCATTTTTGCTGCTGCCTGGCGAATCGCATTCTCCGTTGATGTGGGTGGGCGCTAGGCAGTTAACACAGTACCCTTGCGCCCGGGCTACTGCTAAGCGCTGCGGTGGCTTCATTCCCTTGAATGCCGGGCACGTCCTTAACGCATGATATCTATGGCAGAGCCGACATTGCAGGCAGTTATGGGTTTCTGCCGTTGGAGCCAGGGGGCATGCCTTCCGTGCTATCATGATGTCTTCGATCTGGAAGTAGAAGCAAAGGCAGAGAAACGAGAAGTACTTGGGTACAATATTTAAACGGGAAGTTAGGACCCTTAATATACAGAAGGAAAATACATATGTATAGAATTATTTATTGTACTTTTGGAAGGTGATAACTCTATTTTGTGTACGGACTTACACGATACTTATGAGGTTATCAAGGCCGTGGCGAACGTTTTCGATTCGTCCCAATCTCCACTCGGTGGGGGGGAGCGAATCTTCCTTGATCACGATGATGTCGCCTGGCTGAGGATCGCGTTGTGGGGTTTTCCACTTGTATCTCTTCTGAAGATCTTTGAGGTAATCTTCTTTCAGGCGGCGACTAAATTGGTTATGTAGTGCTTTGACTTCCTCCCACTGATTTACTAGAGAGAGGTCTTCCGCATTAGGCTCGGAAATGGCCAATAGCGGGGCACCTCGAAGGAAGTGACCCGGAGTAAGTGCTGTCATATCAGCTGGGTCTTGGGAAAGTGCGGACAGAGGCCTCGAGTTGGGGACTGCTTCAATTCGCATCAGAAGCGTCGTGAATTCTTCAAAAGTAAACTTGTGGGTTGCAGCGGTTTTCTTTAGATGGATTTTAAAGCTTTTCACTGCAGATTCCCTCAAGCCGCCCATGTGGGGGGCGCTGGATGGTATATATTGCCAGTTGATGCCTTGAAGGGCATATTTTTTGACAATGTCTGCCGAGCATTCGTTAAGGAATTTAACGAAGTCGCGTTCTGTAGCGCGCTGGGGGCCAATTAAGGGTTTCCAATTGTCGCTCATCATTTTTGAGGGGAAGCCTCGTCTGCCAACAAAGCGGGCGAATGCTGCTCGAAAAGCCTAGGTTTTAAGATCCAAGCATAGCTCGAGATGCACTGCCTTTGTGAAAAACAGTTAAAAACTGCAACGTATCCCTTGATAAGGGTGGTAGATTTTAGCACCGATGCTTTAATTTGGAATGGCCCAGCAAAATCTACTCCAGTTGTAAAAAATGGGAGTGAGAAACTACAGCGCTCAGGTGGTAGAGCGTCCATTAGTTGGGTGCGTGTTTATTGCTTGTAAAGCGTGGACACTTTGCATTGAAAAATGCATTTTTTAATTAGAAGTTTTAGCATTAATCGTGTTTCTGCGTGAAGAAGCAGCGAGTGTAAAAACTCCAAAAATAGCTGGCAGAACCTCGATTCTGTAGGGAAGTTATTGGGTGCCTTTTATTGTAGCTCAACGTGGAATGTGCTAATCGGCCATTAACCCGTAGAAGTCCGTCTTTGTCCAAGGAAGAATTGAGAACAAGAATCGGACCTTTTTTTGTTAATTGGCTTTTTATCTTGCAAAGCGCTTTTATCGCTCGGAAAATGGCGTGATTGCGCTGCGTTGATAAGACGCATTTTTGTATGTTGGAATTCGTTATGTGTCAGATGTGGATTGGTGATTGTGGATGTGGAGATGTGGATTTATTTGTTGCGGGCATTGCTCACGAAGCGGAACATGTACGCAGTCACGCAGAGTGCTCGAGAGAAAGAAGAAAAGCGATCAAGAAAATCGACCTCTTCTTCGAGCGCGTGACATACCTCAACCTTGGGCTTTTCTGGTGGAGATGCACTGCATGCCTTTGACCTTGGCCATGCATCCATGTGGCAAGATAGCCATTTTGGTCCGTGCCACCAGAGTGGGGAATTCGCCAGGTCCTACGGTTTGCAACCACGGGTGCCGAGGTCGTCTTGGCTGGCAACGTGGCGCCATGTACCGGTTGGAAAATATTCCCGGATTTGGGAGGTACGATTGGATACATATATATATGCACATTGTGGCTTTTCAAGCCAAGCTAGAACAATCTCTGAATCTGACCATAAAAATGTGTTGCGCGATTCTAATGTGAGCTGTTTTCGAACAGTTGCGACCAGTTTTGCGAGTAAGAATGCACCACACAGCTCCAGGCGTGGCAAGCTTACCGTCTTCAATGGTGCGAATTTGCCTTTTGCAACCAAGAGAGTGGAATATCTTTGGTTGCTAGCATCTATGCGGATGTAAATCGCAGCACAATATGCTTTTTCCGAGGCATCGCAAAACCCGTGGATTTGGGTATCTTGCCCCGGAGTGAAATTAACTCATCGAGGGATTTCGATGTAGCAGATGGCTGGCAGATTTTCAGCGAAATGTTTCCATTTTGCTAAGGCTATGGGTTTGGCACATTCGTCCCAATCAACGCCATCCACCCAAAGTTCTTGAAGCAGAATCTTTGCTTGAATCATCACTGGCGGCAGCCATCCTGCCGGGTCAAAAAGTTTTGCGACAGAGGATAATATTTGTCGATTTGTCACGGCATTCGATGTAGATGCTGGCAGAATGGTGTAGGAAAATTTATCTCTCAGTGCGTTCCATTGTATACCAACAGTTTTGGTTGTGGAAGCGCTCTCAAATTTCAAAAAGTTGGAGTTGAGAAGATCCTTCTTTGGAAATTTTTTTAAAATGACCGGATGATTGGCCGTTAGTTTCTTTAGTATGAAACCAGCTGACTTCAGCGATTTGATCACTTGAACAAGTTAATAATAGCATGACTTCCGGATAGGATGTCATCTATATACGTTTCGACTTTAAGTATTGTGGCAGCCAAGGGAAACGTCGCTATCATGTCATCTGCTAATTGATGCAGGGTACGAATAGCGAGGTATGGTGCACAATTAACGGCGAACGTTACGGTTTTGAGATTATAATCGGTGACAGGAGAGTCAGCCGGTGTGCGGAACAAGATTCGCTGATAATATTTATCGTCCTCATGGATGAGTATTTGACGATACATTTTTTCAATGTCTCCATTGAATATGAATGTGTGCATTTGCCACTGCAGAATGAGCCGCATGAGATCTGGTTGGAGTGTGGGACCAGTGTGCAACACGTCATTCAGGGATTTTCCCGAACAAGTTTTTTTTTGAGGCGTCGAATACCACGCGAACTTTGGTGGTCACCTTATCTGTTGTGACGACAGCATGATGTGGCAAGTAGAAAGAGAAGTATTTGCCATTGGAAATTATCTCGCATGGCTTCGTGTGCTCCATACGACCGAGGTCGAGATACTCTTGCAGCACATTATTGTACATTGTGCCTAAGTCTCCTTTTTTCTGAAGCGATTGCTCCATACTGAAAAACTGCTGGGGTGCAACAGACTGAGAGTGGCCTTGAGACAGTTTTTTTTTGGAAATTCTTCCTTGAATGGATGTCGCACAATGTATCGACCGTTTGTGGCACGAGTCGTTGTTGTTGCATATATATGCTCACATGCCTGAGCTTCAGGTGAAATTTGTGGAGGTTGTGGAATCTCCTCCTCTTCCCAAACTTTCGAAGCTAAGAGCTGAAAGTTGAATTCCAGCACTCTTATACATGTGTCGAGAATGACACCACATTTTCGGTTATTGGACCACTGAGAATCCAGCCAAATATTGTTTTTTGCGCAAGTATAGTGTCGCAAATCTTTTGTATACCTTCCAGCAGGATTTGTGGAAGTATATCGCTGCCGATTACCATATCAGTTTGAGCTGGTATGTGACAACTTGGATCAGCAAGTTCAAGGATCTTGAATCGCTGCCAGTTTTCACGGCTAATGGTGAATATAGGCATGTGCCTCGTGAGCTGAGGTAACACGATAACCTGTGTGTTTATCTGTTGCATGGTTTTCGGTGCAACCAATGTGAGTGGACAAAGCTTTGAATAGCTTTGTATTACGTGTCCACCCATGCCGGAAATTTCGAACTTGGAATGTTCGAATGGTAGTTTCAACCGTTTCTGAACTTTCGAAGAAATGAAAGTTCTCTGTGAGCCTTGATCAATCAAGGCTCTAAGTTGAAACCAGAGTTCGTATTTGCACACACATGCTCTGCTCACACACACGCCAGAAACACATTCAACTTGTACTCACCCTGCAAACCATTTTTTCAGAGTATTCTGAATCGTAAAGAATTTTTAAAGAATTCGGAAAGATCCCATCCGATTTTTTTCCGAATTTTCTAAAATGAAATAAATTACGCACACTTCCATTCTTTTACGAAATTTCGGAAGAAAATTGGTAAATAAATGAAAATAATGCTGCTATGTGAAGAATTTCTTGCAGACTTCTTGCAGAATGTTCTTTATTTTTCGTACAGAAATTTCTTTACGAGTTCGTGTCAACCACTTCATATAATTTTCTTTGAATATTCGGAAAAAAATCGTTACAGAAATCAGATACTCCTAAAGATTTCGTTAAGATTTCGGGAACTTTGGTTTGCAGGGCACTGCTCATACACATGTGTGTGTATAAGTGGAAAACAAACTCTGCTCACAGAAAAGTGTGTGCTGTTTGTTATTAAGCACATGCACATGTGTGTGAGCCGATTTTTGTACAAATTTCAGCCCATGCACATGCACATAATATATTTTTAAAAGAATTTATTTATTAAACGTTATTTTTTGAAAGACAATTCAATAAAAAGTGAGATGTTGTTTGTTTTTTATATGCGTATTAAAAAATTATTTTAAGATTTGAGATAGAAATCGAAGTGTATAAGTTTCTCTACGCAAAGCACACACATGTGCGTGTGCTTTATATTAATAAAAATAAAGTACACACATGTGCCCGTGCTTTTTACCAAACAGTTTTTAATTTTTTATATGCACAGCACACGTGTGTGAGCGTAAAATGTTAGGATGTGCTGCGCATGTGTGTGCAAATACGAACCCTGGTTGAAACAATTCCCAATTCATGTTCAACCGCTACCATGGCAGTTGGAAGGAGAATTTTGCTATCATTGTCGGTGTGCAATGATTGTATTTGTGCTTGTTTGGAACAGCACGGTTGCTCGCTGGAATTGGAGCTTGACTGCGCTTGTCGAGCGGGAGGTGGTGAGTGGGCAGTAGTAGTCTGTTGTGCGGCGGTTTCATTCGCTCGCACACTGGAGTGTCGAGATTGTGGTTTGGGATTCATGTGCAGAAGGGAGTGATGCCGTTGTTGGCAATGTGTACATGACCACTAGCTCGGACACTCATTAGTGCTATGAGTATTACCAAGGCAGCTTTTGCACAGCTTGGTTTGGTTTGCGAATTGTACTCGGTTTGATACCGAAATTCGCTTAAATTGTGGGCACGCTCTAATGGGATGAGGGGACTTGCAGTAAGAGCAAGTTGTTTCCCTCTTAGGTTCTGCCACAAAGGTTTGAGTCCTGTTAAAGGACCTGTTTTGCGCAGCGTTTTGACGAGCGACTGGTTTTTGTTTATTTTGGCTTGGATGAAGCCGGTTAAGTCTTTCGACTACTTCGTATCTTGAAGTATGAAAATCGTCCATTTGTGACCATGAGGGTAAATCTCTTCGAGAAGAGAGAGGTTGTTCCCAAAGTGACAGTGTGCTTTCGGGATGAGCATATGTACACCAATATGGGATCCCAACTGTCTGCCTGGACGTCTTGGGAATTAAGAACTGACAGGCAGTTGTTAATTCATGTTTGCAGCCTTTGAAGTTGCTCGATATTCTCGGATTGAATAGTCGGCAAAGTCATCAAAATTTTAATTTGGTTGTCAACCAGAATACGTTTGTTTTCGTATCGTGACCGTAAAGCTTCCCAGGCCAGCTCGAAGTTATCATCGCTGAGCGGGTATTGCTTGAAGATGGAACCGGCCTTTCCTTGGGTTTTGTATCGGAGGTGATACAATTTTTGAGCACGGGAGAGCTTCGAGTAGTTGATGTACACCGCTGTGAACATGCCAAGAAAAGCGGGCCATTCTTCGTAACCGCCGTAAAATGCGTCCGTGTCACAAGGTGAGACTTGAAGTAAAACGTTTGCCTCTGCCGAGGTTTGTTCCACGCGGGGTGGTGGACGCAATTTTAGCTTTGGTCACCTCATATAATTCAAGGCAAGTGAAGTACTTGCCCTTTACCGAATTCTTAAAGTTTTCGGGTAGGCTGTCATCTTGCTTTGAAAAAACCAAACCATAGGCGGACTGAAGCCGTGCCCAACAATCATCTAGTGATTTGTCTTTTATCATGAGCGGATGGATCAAAAGTTTTAGATTTCGGGCGCGTGAGGGTTCCCTCTTACCGCCGGTGGCTTCTTGTGAAGCACCTTTTGACTTTGTCTCTATTTCAGAAACCTTTGGTGGACTGTGTCCAAGTGGCATTTTGAATGTCGTGGAAGGTCACACGTATATAAATTAAAAGAAGATTTAATTAAATTTAGCTGAGTACCACCCAGATATCGTTCGC
The DNA here is from genome assembly GCF_013731165.1 of Rhagoletis pomonella. NCBI lineage: Eukaryota > Metazoa > Arthropoda > Insecta > Diptera > Tephritidae > Rhagoletis > Rhagoletis pomonella. The sequence goes on along the minus strand of NW_023458569.1, from coordinate 4,254,965 downwards.
AAAAAATTAGAAAAATATGTATCAAACGAGAAAAAATTGCACTTCGTGCCACAGAAAATCAGAAAAAAATATAAGATTTTGTGGCGGTGTTTGTGTTTTTGTTTCTTGCAAATTACGTGAAATTATATTTGCTTTATTCTTTGGTTCAGCACTTTTTATAACGTGGAAAACGGAGCGTCCCAATTAGATTCGCGGAATATGGATTTGAAAATTTTCAGTAAGAGAAAAAAATCACAAACGCTTTGCACTGTTACTTATATACGTGGTGAAATATACGTATGTATAAATATTTAATGTGATATAAATAATTATGTAAATACTGAAGAAGTATTGGTCATTTCTCACTATCTAGACAAATGCAAGTTAGAAGTTTTCCCTACTGGGTTGCATGTATCTAAATATCTTAAACTCTCTTCTTATCGCATTATAATGTTCGGGTGATAATATTCTTTGTTAGCACGTATGTACTTATATGCAGAATATGTGTAGTGTAAAAATGTACGTACGTATGTAGGTATGTACAAATATTTACGTATGAAGCCGAGTATATGGCTAAGCTATGCTTTGTCACAGCAGTGGTGAGTTAAGAACCGAAAACAACAGAGTTTGTTTTGATTATAGTGTATGTATCAGGGATGATAAATGAGTATTTTAATTTTGTAACAAATGACCAAAAATAATGTACTAAATAAACCGAAAAAGTACCAGCATTTAAAAAACCATACACACAGTTAAATGTTTTTAATTGGAAAAATTATCTATATAAAAGTTTCCAAAATATTTACTTTTATAGAAATAACATGGTTCTCGTATTCAAAATTATCTAAAATTGTAAAAAACTACCACAGTTTCTACGTTCTCCTACCCTTGCAAAATAGGGGAAATTGAGAGCCCAAAATTACATCGAGTTCTACAAATTTTTTCTGGGAAAATTTCTAGCTGCGAAACTTGCAAGTAAGAAAATCAGCTGATCACAAACATACCTGTGTTCTTATGGAAAAGTAGCTTATGTCGAAAGGCTGACTTTAGTATAAATCGGCATTCGCAGAATATGATTGCGAATGACTCACCGGCGCTGAGCCGTTGTACAACTTTTGGCAAATAAACGTGCAAGAAATAGTTCCGATACTAGCAAGTCAATATTCTTGTTTAGTCTCATCCAAAAATTCCTTGTCGTTTAAAAAATAAAGGGAATGCCGCATTATACTAAAGCCAGCCTTTCGACATAAGCTACTTTTCCATACGAACGCAGATATGTATGTTTGTAAATAACCAAAAGCAAATAGGTCTTTTTGAATTATTTATTGTAAGTTTTATAAATATTGCTTGTATACAAGGAAAAAAAGGCAAAGCTATTATGCACAAGGTTCACACATTGAGTTTATTTTTAGTTAATTTACTATTAATAATAATAACTAGTGAACCCGCATGGCGCCAAAACGCCAACATTTAATTAAATTTTTTAAACAGGTGAAACCTATTCAAAAACTCTAAAAATATTTCTTATGATTAATCTAATCATTTCTGAGTGATGAGAGGTCTCGCATGGTGTTGGTTTTCATGTAACTTCAAAAATGAAACCTGTGCACATCTATGTAGAATCCCAGTTCTTTAATTTGACTTCTCATTTTGGAAATTCGAAATAGCGTAGCAGATGTGATGACCTTCAAAAAAAAATAATAGATGGCAATTCTAATTAAAAATATTATCAGCCCATAGTTTCCTTAAAACTCTTTCGTTTGACACTAATATTTCGATAATTCATTTATGTATCTTTAGTATAAGTAAAATACATTTGAATTTTCAAACAGGGTGCAACCTCTTTAACTAAACTAAAATCTTTCGCCTGGTGTTGTTATACATATTTCATTAAGTTAAATTTAATTTTTTTAAACACATGGCAACTCTCGTAAATACAAAATACCCATTTCGTTTGATACCCATTTTTTGACAATTATTAAATAATTTGAGCTAAATTTTTTCAACAAAGAAACCAGGTGTTCAATTTAAAGATTTCTTAACACTCGTTCTTTTCATAACCATATTTTAAAATTTCATGTAACTTATGTATAATTAAACGAAATACCCCTTGCAAAACAGGCGGCAACCCTCTTAAAAATTATTTTCGTACTAAAATATTTTTCGCCTGACATTGTTATAAATATTTGAAGTATCTGATGAATTAAGTGGAAAGTCATTTTTTAAACACGTGGCAACCCTCCTAAACATAGTTCTTAAATAAAGGATTTTAAACCCATGTCCGTTGATTACCATCGGTTAGTAATTCATTTAACTTATTAAATAATTTTAGTTTAGCCCTTTAAGATGGGCAGGGTTGCCCAGTACATCAAAAATGTTCTAAATTGTATTTCTTGAAGCTCTTACATTTGACATCCATTGTTAATATTTCATATAACTTGGGTATAAAATAGTTCAATTGGACTTCTCAAATAGGTGGCAAAACTAAAATATTTCCAAACTACTACCTTCTTAAACCTCTTTTGTATGACACCCATATAGCGATACCTTATTTACTTACCAAAACCTTTTCAAAACCATATTGATTGACACCCATATTTAATTGATTTAACTTTTTAATTAATTTGAGCTTAATTTCTTAACAGGTGCCAACTTTTCTCGAAAAGTAAAACCTTCTTGAACATCCACACCCTAAGCCCTTTAATTTGGTACCTCACTTTTGAAAATCGAACGTACGGTGCGAACCTGAGGGCATTGATTACTAAATTACTTGAGTTTAATTATTTAACAGGTGGCAACTCCTTTCGAAAAAATAAAACCAGTTTGCACACCTAGCCAAGCGCTTTAGTTTGCACCCCATTTTTGAAAATGGAGCTAACGGTGCAGATCTTATATGCTGCACAAAAAATGCCTTCGCGTATTATATATATAGATTATAGTCATAGATACCTATTTTAATTACCCCATTGCCTTAATTCAAATTTAATTTGATTGTTTAAACAGGTGGCAACCCTCCTATTTACAGATGGTCAATATTCGTTTAACTATTTAAATAATTTGAATTTAATTTTTAAACAGGTGGCAGCCCTCTTCAAATACTTTAAAAATATTCTAAACGTTCAAACTAAAGATCTCTTAAGATTCATTCACTTGACGTCCATATTTTAATACTTCATATAAATTATACTTTTCAAACAGGTGGCAACCCTCTTCAAAATGTTTACAAACTACTACATACTTAACCTTTACCGTCTGACACAAATACATATTTCTATTACCTAATTCCCCTAATTCAAATTGAATTTGATTTTTTGAACAGGTGGTAACCCTCACAAAGTTAAATTAAAAAACAAACGTTTTCAAAACTATTTCCATTTATGCCCATTTTGTAATAATTGGTTTAGCTTTTAAAATAATTTGAAGTTATTTTTTTAAAAGGTGGCAACTCTTTTCGAAAAAGTTATACCTTATTACACACCTACAGCGAGAGCCCTTTGATTTAGCACCTCACTTTTGAAAATCGAACCAAACGGTCCAGATCTTTTATGCGGAACAAAAAATGCCTTCGCGTATTACTTTGAACTGAATTTCTTAACAGGTGGCAACCCTTTTCGAAAAAATAAAAACTAATTGCACATCTACAGGCCAAGCGCTTTAATTTGACACCCCAATTTTGAAAATCGAGCGAACCGTGCAGATGTTTTAGGCTGCACAAAAAATGCCTTCGCGTATTATTTTGAACTGAATTTCTTAATAGGAGGCAACTTTTTTCGAAAAAGTAAAACCTTTTTGAACATCCACATCCTAAGCCCTTTAATTTGGTACCTCTCTTTTGAAAATCAAACGGATGGTGGGGATCTGAGTGCATTGATTAGTAAATAACTTGAGTTTAATTATTTAACAGGTGGCAACTCTTTTCGAAAAAATAAAACCTT
>NW_023458569.1:4234713-4251041 GCF_013731165.1 Rhagoletis pomonella | reverse complement strand
CATCTACAGGCCAAGCGCTTTAATTTGACACCCCAATTTTGAAAATCTAGCGAACGGTGCAGATGTTTTAGGCTGCACAAAAAATGCCTTCGCGTATTATTTATTATCTATCCATCTATATTAACAAAAATGTTGTGTTCGTATGTCACGGTCGTCAAAATTCGAGAACGGCTGAACCGATTTGAATAATTTTTTTTTATTGTTCGGTATAATACCAGAACCAATGATATCGCAAAAAACTGGAGGGTTGCCACCTATTTGAAAATTTTTAAACCCAAATATATTGACAAAATAAATAAATTATTGCAATATGGATATCAAATTAAAGAGCTTTAAGAACGATAGTTGCTGAAAGTATTTTTGACGGGGGTTGCCACCTATTTGAGAATTTTTACCCAGTTAAGTTGATTAAGTGAATGAAATATTGCAATGTGGGTATTAAATTAAAGTGCTAAGAAGGCTTACAGGCGAAAATATGTATCATTAGGGTTGCCACCTGTTTCAAAGTTTAACTAAATTACACTGATGAAATATTACAATATTGGTATCAAATTAAAGAGGGTTAAGAAAGATAACTGCTAGAAACATTTTTGAGGAGTGTTGCCACCTATTTGAAAATTTTAACTCAGTCAAATTGATAAAATAAATAAAATATTGCCATGTGGGTGTCAAACTAAAGAGCTTTAAGAAGGCTTACAGTCGAAAATATTTTAAAGGAGGGTTGCCACCTGTTAAAAAATGTTGCGCAATTTAATTTATAAACTAAATGATATATTATAAATTAAAGAGGTTTGAGAAAGATAACTGCTGGAAATATTTTTTAGGAGGGTTGCCGCCTATTTTAAAAATTTTAACCCAGTTAAATTGATAAAGTAAATGAAATATTGCAAGGTATAAAACTAAAGAGTTTAAGGAAGGCTCACAGTCGAAAGTACTTTAAAGGTGGATTGCCACCTGTTAAAAAATTTAGCGCAATTTAATTGATAAACTAAATGATATATTACAATATAGATATTAAGATAAAGAGGTTTAAGAAAGATAACTGCCGGAAATATTTTTGAGGAGGGTTGCCACCTATTTGAAAATTTTAACTCAGTAAAATTGATAAAATAAATGAAATATTGCAATGTGGGTATTAAACTTTAGAGTTTTAAGAAAGCTTACAGCCGAAAATATTTTTGATGAGGGTTGTTACCTGTTTGAAAAGTTAACTAAATTTAATCGATAAAATAAATGACTTATTACAATACAGGTATCAAAATAAAGAGGTTTAAAAAAGATGACTGCTGGGAATATTTTTGAGGAGGGTTGCAACCGATTTTAAAATTGTAACTCAGTTAAATTGATTAAATAAACGAAATATTGCAATGTGGGTATCAAACTAAATGGTTTTAAGAAGACTTACAGCCGAAAATATGTTTGAGGAGGTTTGTTACCTGTTTGAAAATTTAACTCAATTAAATTGATAAAATAATTGAAATGTTACAATATGGGTACCAAACGAAAGGAATTTGAGAAATCTTGATTTGCAAATATTCTAGATAGGATTATGCAATATGTAAAATAAACTGAAAATATTGAAATTAAATGAAGTATTATAACTGGTTCGAAACGGAAAGTGATTGGGAAAGCTTTACTAGAGAATTTTTTTTAATGTTTCTACTTACCCAAATCCGGACAGTTTGGAAAAAGAGAATTTACGATATCTTATCAAACGAAATGATAAGTTGGTATACAAATTACGCAATGGAAAGAAATTAATAAAAAGTTACGGATACAAATGAAGAAATTATAAAAAGCGTAACGAAAACATAAAAATATCCCGTGAAATGAAATAATGAAAACTTAAAATTGTTGTCACCATTCCTTTACATTATAAAACAGCTAAATTTGAATTATAAACAATTTCGTTCGGTCGCCATAGCGCCATAGGTCAAAACATAGTGGAGCGGCGAGTGAAGCGAAGAGCTTTCATCGAGCAAGGCTTCAATTAAAAAAGTGTGCGTACGCTTTGCTCTTCACTATACACTCTCTCCATATATGTAATACTTCTATATTGGCAGTACGTTGAAAGTACATCCGCCAACATTAGAGTGCAGATATGTAATGATAGAACGAGAAAACCAACCAACCAATGTACTCAGAATGACATTTGAAAAGAATAAAAAATCAGGAGCGGTGCAGTAATCGTCAATATTTTAGAAAATTAAATTTTAATTAAAGCCAAAAAAAATTTTGTTTAACTTTTGAACAAAAATGTAAGGAAAAAGGAATCGTGTTGCACGCGTCAGTATGTTATACTATTTACTTAAAAATGAGCCGTATCAGGGAAAACGGGCAGACGCTACATGCTGGCTAAGGAGCTGGAAAGGAAGGCTCGGATCCTCTCATCCTATCTTTTAAGAGTGGTTATGGTGATCGCCTCAAGTGTAACTTATACATCTCTTGCTGCTTATTCAAATCCGCCGGTTACCACAAAGCTCGCCCCAATCATGTTCAGGGAACAATTTTTGGTTATATTATTTTTCTATTTTTTTAATATTTGTAATTTAAACCGCTCCTGGAGTGACTTGACAGTGGTTTGTTTGTAATAGTTCACAAATATACATTTATACTAACACAAGCAAACAGTTATTTGATAGGCTGTCTCCCTTTGATTGCGGAATAAAAACACATAGTGAAGATACGCTACTATCAATATAGAAGTATTAGATATATGGCTATCCCATTGAAACATATGCGTTTGAAATCGACGCTTTGCTCGATGCTCTTCGCTCGCCGCTCCACTATGTTTTTGGCCTAAGTATATTGCGAGCATGATTCAATAATAAAAGGTTTGCTCAAAGAACAGTTTTCTCGCTCCCTCTTGACAAAATCGGCTCCCTTAGCAAGGCACTGTGTGTGGGTTCGTGTGTGTGTGCAAAGCTTTTATAAGGGAGCTAAGGGAGTGTCAAAACTCGAATGTCACTAATGAGCAAACCTTTAATTATTGAATCATGTATTGCGAGTAAAGAAATTTTGAATAACATCAGATAATATTATTATGATTATGATTACTATAACTATTGTGAACTCCTGGCGTGTAATTTCTGGTGTATACCAATGACATCGATATCATCGGTAACAAAAACGTCGAAGTCTGTCCTGCCTTTTCCAAGTTGGGTAAAGAAGCAAAGCGATTGGGTTTGGTGATCAACGAAGACAAGACGAAGTATCTCCTGTCATCAAACAAAGAGTCAGAGCAGTCCCGCCTTGACACCCACATTACTGTTGCCAGTTGTAATATCGAGAAAGTAGAGAATGTCGTTTATTTGGGAACCAGCATTAACACCGATAATAATGTCAGTATGGAAATCCAATGCAGAATGACTCTAGCCAACAAATGCAACTTTGGACTGAAAAGGAAATTCGGGAGTAAAGTTCTCTCTCGACGTACAAAAACCACACTCTATAAGTCACTCATCATGCCCATGCTGGTATATGGCGCAGAAGCTTAGACAATGACAACGTTCGATGAGATGGCTCTTGAAGTATTGGAGAGAAAGATCTCTGCGCGTTGGCGACGGGAGTACCGCAGACGATGAAACGATGAGTTGTATGAGCTTTACAACGAAATGGACATAGTGTATCGAATGAAAATACAGCGGCTCCGCTGGCTTGGCCACGTCGTTCGAATGGGAAGCGACGTTCCAGTTCTGAAAGTATTAAACTCGCAATCCGCTGGTGTTAGCAGAGGAAGAGGGAGAGACCAAGTGGATAAGAACTTGGCTTCACGGGGCATTTCCCATTGTCGTCAGTTGGCACAGAGAGAAACGACTGGCGTTCTTTGTCGACCTCGACCAAAATGGCTTAGGCGTTTACAGCGCCAAATAAGATTGATTATTTATGGCAACGGTTCGTTCAAACAATTACATAACCTTAGCTATCGCTTCGCCCGGAATTGCTACCAAGTGGAAATATTGTTAATTCAGCTCTTAAGCTGCCATTGAACATATAAATCATCGAAACTCCTACTTGCAATATTTCCAGAACATCCGGTATAGAAAAAGTAGTACAAAAATTTAAACTTATTATTTGAAATCAGTGCACGATGGCATATAAAAAATTGCTTGAGGTCCTTGAGCCATTGTCGCGGGATTTCCATGGAAACGTCCAACCATTCGGGAATGTATTGATATTGCCCTCAGGAGATTTTACGCAAACATTGTCTGTAATTTCTTGACTAAAGCTGAGATCCCACGATTGCCGCAAATGGACCAATCTGGTCAAAATGTTGAGGTTCTACTGCTTTGTCGGGGGCTGTATTGAACTTTTAATTTTTTTTTTTAATAAATGTATACTGTCATGGTAGTCCGCCATTTGGTGACATAAAATACCTTTCGTATTCTTCTCGTATGAGTTTTGCTTGTGGTGGTATATATCGCGGCAAAGATTCCGTTATCGGACTTCAAGAAAAATTATAATTTCACTAAAAATTAAATTAAAAGTTATGTTGCTTCCGAAAACAAGGATATTAATTTCATGATTGCCAATCGAGCCGCACACGGGCCGTATTTGATTGGGCACAGCAAGCACAATATCGGCCTCTATTGCCGCATGAGTCAATGTATTGTGAAATCACACGATTGGGGCATAAAATGAGGCAATAATTGGTGTATTGCGGCAATCGTGGGATCTCAGCTTAACACTACACCTATTCCAACAGTATTTCAGAAAAACACAAATGTATTTCAGAAAAGGCCAAATGTATTTCAGAAAACCTCAAATGTATTTCAGAAAATCTCAAATGTATTTCAGAAAAACCCAAATGTATTTCAGAAAAGCTCAAATGTATTTCAGAAAAACGCCAATGTATTTCAGAAAAACACAAATGTATTTCAGAAAAACGCAATTGTATTTCAGAAAAGGCCAAATTTATTTCAGAAAACCTCAAATGTATTTCAAAAAAAAACGCAAATGTATTTCAGAAAAATATTTATAGAATACAGCTATGCTTTTCTGAAATACATTTGTGCTTTTCTGAAATACATTTGCCTTTTTTTCAGAAATACATTTGTGTTTTTCTGAAATACATTTGAGGTTTTCTGAAATACATTTGACCTTTTCTGAAATACATTTGCGTTTTTCTGAAATACATTTGAGGTTTTCTGAAATACATTTGCGCTTTTCTGAAATACATTTGAGGTTTTCTGAAATACGTTTGGCCTTTTCTGAAATACATTTGTGTTTTTTCTGAAATATTGTTGGAAAAGGTGTAGATAAATGCTTACCTGAAATAGTCAACATTGTGGCTAGACGAACATACATATATACACTGCAGCCAAGGGATTTTCGCGACAAGTACTGGACATTGGGAACGGAAAGCTGCCAGCTAACGAGATATTAAGACGAATTGTATTGCCTGATAATTTTTGTAACTAAGGAACATCAAAAGGAGAACTGATGGAAAGAATGTTTCTTAGTTAAGAAAATTTATTACAGGCTCAGCGAACGAGCTATTCTTGCTGCGAAGAATAAGGATGTCTATCAACTAAATAAGAGTGGTATTGACAAGAGTCGTTGCTTGAGCTGGTCTGCTCTTTTACCAGACTGCTAGGCCACTTGCTCACTTTGGTGAACACCACTAATGTTATTCAATCCGGCATTCAAAGTGACAACTGTTTAGCTGAGGGAGAGCGGGAGACCAGGACTCAAATCGTAACATCCGTTCACTGATCGAAAACCATACGAAAGAAAATTACATGATACGTCAGGCAGTATAAGCTGAATGAGACAAAGACTACGTTCACGTACGTCATAATCTGAAAAATTTGTTTTTACGTGACGAGTAATCCGATATGGTATGTGACGATTCGAGCGCAGTTTTAGAGTTGTGGTCGAGTTAGAGTAGATAAGGAGGTAGGGATTACCTTAGCGAGTGTTTGTGTATCGAGCTCAATGGTTTATAGGTGCACATGAAGTCAGCCACGCACTTCATATACCTGATATGCGAGAGAGAAAGAGAGAGAGAGAGAGAGAGAGATATGCGGGTAGGCTGATGATCCTCCATTGCAGGAGTCATGCTCTAGCTGCCTTAGGCTGCTGGGAAATGAGCATTCGTGCAGAGCCCCAGTGTGGTTTGTAAGCAGTAGCTTCATACCATGCCAAAAATTACTCCAGGAGTGGAGTGTGGGTGATGTTCAAAGCACCGTGTGATAGCCAAGCTGGGTTAGCGTTGACCATAGCTGAAAATGCGAGCGACTTATCACTTCACTAAGTTCAGCGAATAGATATTTGAGAAGTGCGAAGTGCCTTTAAAAACAAGTGGGTCTGTGTATTGGCTGTTCTTTGTTTAAGCGGGAAATGCATAAGTCGCTTAAACAATAACATATGCGTCGATAAACACCGTTGTGGAAGAAGACGAATCAGTTAATTATCCAACGGAATTTTTGAAATCGATTGATCTTCCAGGGATGACCCCACATACTGATTTGAAAAAAAGGTTTCCAATTATAACGTTGCGGAATATTAATCAGCTAAAACTCCCCAACAGTACGCGACTCGCAGTTAAGAAATTGATGAAGAACGTAGTGTAAGTAAAGATTTTTACGTGGCCTTTCAAAGGTGAAGAATTCCCATGATTCCGACCGATACACCATTTCAATTTTAAAGATTGCACTTCCGAATTCGATTGACATTCGGAATCACAATCACTATTGCTCAAGGTTATCCTTTGGAAAAGTATGGTTTAGAGTGAGATGCGGATTGGTTCTTAGATGTTGCGTGTTCCCGTGTCGGCAAACCAGATATCCTTGATATCAATGCAGAGAATGGAAACACGACGAATATTGTGTGCACACAAGTACTTATTACAAAATCAAACTCATATGAAACGTATGCTTTGTTTCGTTAATAATTTATCATCCATGTAACAGGAATATGCCACAGCAAAGCGTGGCAGTGTATAGCTAGTAAATAATAGATAGATTGGCGCTTACACATATGTTAGTGTTTGGCCGAGCTTCCCCTCCGATTTGTGGCGTGCGCCTTGATGTTGTCACACAAAGCAGTTTTATGCCGACTCCGAACGGCGATTGTATTTTTATGAGAAGCTGTTTTTCATGGCACTCGGAGGTTTTCAAATACACTCGGAGGTTTGCCATTGCCTGCCGAGGGACGACCGCTGTTAAGAAAAAACCCTTTTTTCTATATTTTTTGCGATGCTGCTTTGACCAGGGTTTGAACCCAGGTACTGCGGAGTGGAAGGGCGCACTGTTTACCACTACACCACAGCGGCCGACTATTAATCACCAGTTTTATTTTATTTTAAGTAGTGTGTGTCAACTATGATTGCCGTATACAATTTTTCAATTTTCCAAAATAAATAAAAATGCTGAAATGATTTGGCAGAATTTGTCAGTTGATAGTTGAAAAGAAAATGGGTTAGTTTTAAAGGCACATAGCTATATCTACTTAATTTTTGTTTTTTTTTTTAAACAAGGATGGGTGTTAAGAGGAGATCTTTTTATTTTTGATTGCGTTATTATGTAGTATCAGTTTTGAGAAAAATATTTATTCATTCATATGTTAAAAATGTTTTTCCTATCCAAAAGTATAAGTTAATAGTAAAGAATGCCAAACCGAGGACAATGCTCCAACCGGATAATAAATTACCAAATGTACCACCTATTAAAACTGCGAAAATGATCAGCTGTTTCAAAGATTGCAAATTTTCTGTTTATTTTGTTTCTTTGATAGCGAATGCTCAGAATTTTTTCTGATGGATAATTTTGGAGAATACGAGAACACTCCCAGACCCGTTCAATATCAAAAAATATTTACAAATAGCTACCAGTACTTGCAATTTTTTACTGGAAATGCATTCATTAAACCATAAAATTTGCTAGAGGGCGAATTCGAGAGCTGCAAATTTTGCAAGTAAAAATCAGGAATTCGAAGGTGTTAAAAAATTATTCATGCGTCAATTTAAAATGTAAACAAAGTATTTAGAGGAACATTTGATAAAAACATGACCAAAACAAAACTAGTGAAATGAAAATATGTATGGATAATTTTAATCTAAGATAGATTTTTTGATTTTTATGACTAAATATGGGAAATATTACCAACCAAAAGGAGAATTACGCGGCAAACCTTAAACATCAGAAAGTCAAAATGGCGCAAGTTGCACGTTTTTGCTAATTTTGCGTTCAATAACTCTATGATAATTTTCACTACCTCTCCATTTCACTCTCTATTTTCTTTTACGCTCCCGCTGTAAGTACTTACTGTAAATGTTAATGAATAGGCCTATTATCACAGCAACTTTTTGTTGATTTTAGCAAAAATTTAACTTTTAACAAACACCACGTGTTTACTTCTATGAGGTAGAAAAAGATTTCAATATTTTTATCCACAAAAACGCTGATTTCCAAGTATACACAGTGTGGTGCAGTGCCGTATTTTGACGAAATTGTATCAAAAATGTCAATGTAGTACCAATGTACTTTTAGCTTCCAAAATGTACCAAAAAAGTACAATTGCGCTATCAATTACATCACTGGTAATATTTACATATGAAGCCGAAGCAGGGATGGGCGTAATCAGGAAAATGAATAATTGAATAAAAAAATAATAAGAATAAGTTTTCATTCATCATTTCAACATTTTTGAATGACGAATAAATATATATTCTCTTCATTCAAGCACTTTCGAATGATGAATAAATTTCCATTCATTATTCAAGTAATTTCAAATAAGAATACATTTTTATTCTTCATTCAAGCACTTTCGAATGATGGAGTAATTTCAAATAACGAATAAATTTTTATTCATCATTCAAGTAATTTCAAATAAAAATAAATTTTTATTCTTCATTTAAGCACTTTCGAATGATGAATAAATTTTTATTCATCATTCAAGTAATACTGAATAACGCTTTATTTTTTATTTATTCTTCTTTCTTGATCACATTACCAGGTAGACAGTCATGGTAAATGTTCATGTCGTATATACATATTAATTGTGTATGAAATATTAGAAAATATAATATCAAAGTCCACCTATGTATGCATATAAGCATGAACATAAATATGTATTTATTTAATTATCTATATATATATGTATATAATACGTGAAGGGATTTTTTGTCCAGGTCACCAGATCTGCACCGTTCATGCGATTTTAAAAAATGAGGTGTCAAATGAAAGGGCTCGGGCTGTAAAAGTGCTATAAGGTTTTACTTTTTCGACGAGACTTGCCATCTTTCAAAAAATGTAATTACAAATTAAAAAAAAAAATGAATTAATTAGTACAATATGGGTATCAATCTAAATGGTTTTGAAAAGGCTTTATTTTTTTATTACATACAAGGGTTTTCCACCTGTTTAAAAAATCAAATTTAATTTCAATTATTGAAAATAGATAAGTAAAATATTCGTCACAATATGGGTGTTGGGCGAGGGAGGTTTAATGAGGTTTTAGTTTGGAAATATTTTATTGAGGGATCTCACCTAATTTAAAAATCTCTGTCTCTCTCTACCTTTCTCTCTATACATGTTAGTCAGGACTCTAATAGCTTCCGGACTTTCCTCCATGCAGGATATTTTGTTCAATATCAGGGAGAGGTGTGAATAGACTCGCTGATAGAAATCCCTAATCGACAAGCTGAATCAAGCTGCATAGCTAGTACTCTAGAGTTTTTAAGTCTCGTTGATCGGCATAGTGCCAAGTTAAACAAAAGCGAATGGCCGTCCAATTCAGTGGAATATTGCACGATTGAAACACTTCGTCTGCATGACCTACGATTTTGTTCCTTATTGCCATAAGTATACCGAAGTATTTTGGTGTTCCCTGATGCTGTCTATAGTACTCTAATATCTTCTCTACACTTTTTTCCTCGAACTAAATTCACTCGGGTTTCCTGAAAATTCACGGATAGTCCTGGCTATCTCTGGAACACGGTCGGAATCCGTGCTTCCTTGAGAAACTACAGGCTCATCACTCGAATTGAGAAATTCGTGGTTTGGATTCATTATATCATTAACTAGTTTCTGTCCCTCACTCTGAAAAACTGTTCAGACTATCCTGCGGATAGTCTCTTCTAGTCCTGTCATAGCACTGCTGCTGTTTGCTGTAGTGCCAGTGGTAAGTATGGAGGGTCTTAGAACTGACGGTATATTATCCTCAGGCATTTTGATTGTCAAGTTATTCGCACTTTAATTATTTATTTTTTCCTATCTATTATCCGTTAAGTTGTTTTTTATAACTATGTTATTTAAAAAAAATTCACAAAAATTATAATTTCATAAAAATTACTCTTTGCTTTTTTGTCACATAAACTAATTTATTGTGAATATTATAATTATCTTTTCCAACAAAATTCAATTTGTTCGTAAGCATTCTTACTTGCTTAAAAAAAATGTTAATGCTTTTCGCACCACTAAATATATTTATAGTTACATAAACTTACAAAATAAAGTTAGGTTGCATCCTGCGAGGCGATGGCCAGGATTGTTCCAGTTTGACGAGGATGATTCCTACGATGACTATGGCTCCTGTGTCCACACACGCTTTGTGTCCAGTGACTTAAGCGTTCCTCCCAAGAAATATTGTATCGCTCCAGTCGTATGATGTCCTGCCGCTGATTAGGTGGCCTTTGTTTAGGACTTTTTTTCTCACTCGCGACTGGGCTCCACCTCAGGGCGCCAGTTAAACTACCCGGCTTCGGTAGGTAACAAAAAAATTTTTCCGGGCGAGGCCGGTCTTTATTTGTTGATATGAGTTTTACAACTGAACTTACAAATTCTCTTAATTCTAAAGCTAAACCTAAAAGTTAAGCCCGAGTGCTGTCAACGTGACAGGCATTTTGCTGATTATGCGTTTCCCAAGGAAACGCCAGTCGCTGCTCTGGAATTTGTTGCCCAACTTTTTGGTTACGCGAGTAAGGTGTTGTATTACCTACCATCTTCTTTATGATGAGTTGTATGAAGTGTTGAGGTGCGCGTGTGGGGTGTTTGGTTACCGTCATTCTTATGTGAAGTTATGTGAAGTATTGCGTTAGCTTATACAGGGCATCCCCTATAATTGGCGGTGTGGTTACCTCCGCAACTACTGCATTTCTTTACAGCCACATCAGCTTTGATAGCCCTGCAAGAAGCGGAAGCGTGAAGGTCGCCACAGGCAACACACACTGGACGCAAGGTACAGTATGTTCTGGTATGCCCAAACTCTTGACAATTTGTGCACTGTACGGGTCCGTTTCGCTTGTGCGGGTCCTCCACTGTTATTCTTCGGTGTAGAAGGTATCGTAGGTTGTAGATTGTGTGCACTGCGTTTTTATTCATTGGCTTTGTTTCTGGCTTAAGTTCTACCTTAAACATAGGCTGAGCGATTTTTGCTCAGTTGATAATATTGACAACATTTTTAACAGCAAATCCTGCCTTCTCTAGAGCATGAGCAATATCACCAATGGGTACACTTGATTCTATACCTTTAATTACTACTTGCAGTCCTTTGCTGCTTTTGAGCTGGTACGTATAGAAGTTTTTCTTATCGTCATTAAGGTGTTTGGTTACCAACCGGTAATTTTCTTCAGTTAGAATCTGAAGTTTGGTCTCTTTAATGTTGCCGTTAGTAACTAACGTTACTACAGTTTTGCTCACGTAAATAAATTGGGGCTGTTTGGGTTTGGCTTTAGAAACTTCATTCGGCTCTTTGTTGCATTCATTGTCCAGAATCGCAAACTTATTTCCCAGTAGAGGGTTAATGTCAATGGTAGTCGTTTTTGCAATTTTTGATGGATTTGCAATTTTTTGCTGCTGTGGGCTTAATTTTCGTTTGACTTGTATATACCTATCAATACCCGTTTGAGTCAATGTACGGGTTGCGCTGAGCTGCGTTGCTTGTCTTGGGCTGGTGCCGAAATTGCCGTTTGTGCAGGTGTGGGTTAACTGCGTTGTGAAACCGCTGTCATTGCTGAAGTCGTGGTTGTAGTCGTTGTTGTCAGAGCTGCGCTCACCGTTGTTACTGTGCTTGTTGCTAAGCTAGTGGTTTGTTGTTGCGTTAGAACAACTTGGTCTACCAGAGACAACAAGTAACATCCGAACTGTATCTTTTTTTATTACCTGAAATTTGGATAATTAAGAGCCTAATACCATTAAAAAATAAAATTGCAGTATGGTATATTTGTAAATTTTATATATAAAAATTTAATATTGCAAGTTTTGAAACAGTAACTTTTACATAGCTAGCTTTTTTTTAGCTGTTCGCGTTCTCTCCTCTAGGAAGATTGGTTTGCTTTTTTGTTGTGACCTCTTCCACTAGGCACCGAAACTACCACGATTTCTTGCAGTTTTCTAAGTTCATACAAAGAGGAGACATTTGAAAGTGTATACATAAGTATTATAGCGACTTTTGCAAGAGTAGTTAACATTTCCTTCTATTTTTTGCAGAATATAGAAAACTTTTTCACTCTGCTGTTAGTGGACATGAAACCCACCAAAAATTAAAATTGAAAAAAAATTTACATAGCGCACTTTGCAAGTGGACTACTCAATTGTTGAATATGCTATCTTATTTGTCCCTTCTTTTTATACAATTAAGGAGCGGCTGAATGGTTTAACCTTACATACGTATGTTCATAAGTTCTCTTATGTATAAAAGTACTAGCCTAGCGTGTCGGTACTAGGAATAGTATCGCTAGTACGGCGGATCACCCGATAGTAATCGCGGAAATTTATTAAATGTGCAAAAAAAGGTGTTTAAAAGTGAAATAAATTTTTTCTTTTTATAAGCGCAAAGACCCCAAAGTGAGCTTAAAATTACCTGATTCGGTATAAAGAAAGTAAAGTCAAATCATGAATTCAAAATTCACCTCTTTTTGAAAACCATAAAAAGTTATTACACGTGGGTAAAGGAAACCACAAAAAGAAAATCAAGTAAATGCGGAAAACGTGAAATAAAGATTATATTGGTTTCTTTGCCCTTTTTTAATTAAAGAAAAACGAAACTTGATTTTAGTTATTCAAACCAATAAAATAGATGTTACAAAAAAAAAAATATATATATATATATGCCAATACTTTTTATAAAACAAATTCAAAGCAAATCAAATCAATAAAGAAAATTGATAATTGGCCGATCAAAGCGTGTAAAAATAAAAAAAAAATAGGAAACCGCTACTAAACTAATAAATTCCAGTAAAAAAAGACGTGATAAACTGTATGAAAAAAGAGAAATGTGATAAACTGAAAAAAAGGAATAAAGGAAAATGGACCGAAGAAACTAGGTAAGTAATACAAAACTAACTCTTCTCTTGATAATATTGCTATTTAAAAAAACTATATACTTCAAAGCTTATATGTACTTTGAAAACTCTCTTAATACCTAAACTAAATGCTTCATGTAAAAACCCAATAAAACTTCTACTGAGCAAAATTCCGAATGAATACAATAAAATTACTCAATAAAACTCCAACTGAGCAACATTTCTACTGAATAAAAAACTCAATAAAGCTAGAGTCATTTTTTCTCCTGTGCACTTGTGTAGGTTCTGCTCACTCTAGAGCAGATGGTCAGCGTCTTACGTTGATCCTGGCTTAGACACCAAAATCCGATTTTGCTACTGGTGGCCTATGGAAGTGGGTACCTCTCTGCGACTTTCCGTCCAGTAGTAGTGGTATATGAGCGATGCTTCTAGTCCCAAAATTTGGTGGGTGGGTGACACAGATGCTCCTGTGAAGACAGATGTTGCTGTCAATTTTATAGCAGCGACGTCTTTGTTTCTTCCTCCGTGGGGGTCACAAAAACTCCTCCAGGTATTGGCTCGACTGCAGGAAAAGGTAGGTGGAGGTCCTTTTGCAATTCCTCGGCGGGCGACCTAAAAAAAAACAAAACACAATCACATTTTAATAGTTATGCGGATTTTGGCGGTGTCATGCTTGTGTACACGCACATATATTCACTCAAATCTTCTATGCGTGAACGTACATAAGCATTTAGGTATGGCAAATTATTTCTTATGGCGGCACTAGTAACACAAAATACTTGATTTCTTCACCTTTAATATGAATCTTTAGAACTTACCCCCTATTCCAGTTAGCCAAATTCGACGATAACAACAAATTTACTTCACCGGATGGTAGGCGATATATGTATGTACGGGACCGCTAGATGTACGCGTTATGGACCGTTTTATTTTATATATTTTTTTTTTTACAAACTTTTTTTTCAAAGAATTGCACTTTCACTTGGCACCTTCAAATAACATGTCACCACTATAATGAATCCGTTGGCCATCTTTAGGGCCTTTTATACGGGTGTCTAAGTCAACAAATTTCACTCAGGCGAACCGCAATTCGGCTCAACGGTCCCACGACCAGATACCGCATTCACACTCACACACTCACGCCGCTTCACCGATGCATTTGTTGCTAGTGCTACATGTCCCAAACTTGCCCGCTACACATGTTGCTGGCGCTACATGATACAAACTTGTCCACAACATATGTTTCCGGCACTTCTGTGGCATTATGGCTACCATGTTTGCCCTAACACATGCTCACACTCACACTTCCGCTCAAGTAAAGGCGTGCACTGCGTTTTTATTCATTGGCTTTGTTTCTGGCTTAAGTTTTACCTTAAACATAGGCTGAGCGATTTTTGCTCTATTGATAATATTGGCAACATTTTTAACAGCAAATCCTGCCTTCTCTAGAGCATGAGCAATATCACCAATGGGTACACTTGATTCTATACCTTTAATTACTACTTGCAGTCCTTTGATGCTTTTAAGCTGGTACGTATAGAAATTTTCTTATCGTCATTAAGGTGTTTGTTTACCAATCGGTAATTTTCTTCAGTTAGAATCTGAAGTTTACTCTTTATAATGTTGCCCTTAATAACTGACGTTACGTGGAACGTATTGCTCCAATAAGCTGAGTTAATTTATTCACGAGCTCAGTACAGTTTTGCTCTCGTAAATAAATTGGGGGCGGTTTGGGCTTGGCTTTAGAAACTTCCTTCGGCTCTTTGTCACATTCATTGTCCAGAATCGCAAATTTATTTCCCAGTAGAGGGTTAATGTCAGTGGTGTTCGTTTTTGCAATTTTTGATGGATTTGTAATTTTTTGCTGCTGTGGGCTTAATTTTCGTTTGACTTGTATATACCTATCAATACCCGTTTGAGTCAATGTACGGGTTGTTGAATTAAGTAGGTCAACTTGCGCTGAGCTCCGTTGCTTGTCTTGGGCTGGTGCAAAAATTGCCGTTTGTGCAGGTGTGGGTTAACTGCGTTGTGAAACCGCTGTTATTGCTGAAGTCGTAGTTGTAGTCGTTGTTGTGAGAGCTGCGCTCACCGTTGTTACTGTGCTTGTTGCTAAGCTAGTAGTTTGTTGTTGCGTTAGAACAACTTGGTCTACCAGAGGCATTGGCGACTGTGCATGCCAAGATGTAATGCACGAGGTTTGGGGGGAGGGAGAGAACGATTTAAAGCGATCAGCATTGTTTGTGGGGGAAACGAACGAAAAGTAAGCATTTCGTCGATCAGCTGAATGCTTTTGGTGAGCTTCTGTTACGGCAAGGTTTATTTTACTGCACTTAGTGCTTGTTTCACTATTCGGTAATTGCGGTGGGGGCCGGAGCTGCTTTTATTTTATTGTATGTTGGCACATTTATTTGAATTTCTCGCGGCATTGCGAGGTTTCTTTATTCACATATGTATTATCCGAAAGGTCCAAGTCGGTTCTTTTTAAACCCGGCATAAAATTTAAACTTGGTTTATAAATAACTAAGTTACAGGCTTATAAGTGACTTTTAAGAGTGGTTATAGGCTGATAATAATTTCAATATATCAAGGGAGTATGGCATCTCCCATACAAATTAAATTTTTCATACCGTATATCTCTTGAACTTGGTATGGAGATATTTGAATCAATCCCATACTTTTGGACAAAAGTGGGGTTTATTGGAAAAGGCGGAATGGGGCCTTCAAAACACACTGAACCCTTACCTAGTCGACCGAAACGATTTTCGTGAAATTTTTTTATGTGTTTGAGTGGTTAGGTTCTCAACTTAAAACACCAGTCGAGTTACTACTAAAAATCGTTTTTATAATCCAATTTGGCTCATATTCGAGATATATATTCGCGACGGTAGGGCCAATACCATTGCAAAAAGGGCTGCAAGGTGGCGCTGGATTCGAGTTATTGTTAAAAATCGTCAAATGAACTCATTCGAAGACACCGTTAAATCAACCACCAGGACCGTTGCTGTCCTTGCTTTACCATTAAACAGAATAAAGATAATTCTTGATAAATGCCTACAAATACAACTGAAAGATATTTACAATA
>NW_023458569.1:4231574-4234613 GCF_013731165.1 Rhagoletis pomonella | reverse complement strand
ATTAAATTTAATTAAATTTCACTAGCATACATCTAATCTTGCCGAGTCATTTGTTGTTATCATTGTTGTTGTTATTCCTTTGTAGTTAACTGAGATCGTTTCTATTTTTGCACATTTCTTTTTGCTCTTTTTGTTTACTTCGTTTAGTATTTCTTGTCACAGCTGTTTGCGCTGCGTTTATTAAGTGTCACATTACAGTGATACTCAAACTGTTCGCTACATATATTTTTAAGCTAAATACATCAGCTTCTGAATTGTTGTGTGTGTTGTGTTAAACTTATTTTGCTTGTCTTTTTATTAACACAAGTGTTATTAAATCTTTCAATATGAAGTGTGATCTTGATAACTGCCAAATCAAAAGCGAATCTGAACGCTACTTATCGTGCTGGCTCTGTGATGGTATTTGCCATCTAAAATGTGCTGGTTTGACAGGAAGAATTCTGGACGCTATTAATGATGGCAAAGGTCTTCGCTGGTCTTGCTTAAAGTGCAGGTCAACCGAAGTTGATCTTTTTAAGTTATTTAGGCAAACCAGAAATGGGTTTTCTGAGGTAGGGAGAGAGTTGTCGGTACTGACCAAAAAATTTAAACATTACGAAAATGTATTTAAATCTTTTAAATGCTTAGATACCGTACAATCTATGAAGGACATTCGTGTGTCAAAACGTAAGCGTCTTCATAGTCCGCCTAATGAAAGGACCGTTCCACGTCAGAACACTCTTCCGAATGACTTAATTAATCTTTCTTCTCCATGTCCACAGACAACGGAGTTATCTTCCTCAAAAGAACATATATCAAAGTCTGCTTCTAATAATAACGACCCTGCAGTATCTTCCCCGTCCCCCGTTGAAGTTGTGGCACCGCCATCCAATCTTCCAACGCTTACTCTACCCTCAATTAGTAACTCAGTTACTCAACCCCGTCCGCCGGTAATCGAGTCTGATACTAGGAGACTGGTTGTGGTTCCCCCAAAGAAGTCTATATTTGTATCTAGATTTTCGAGGGATACTTCCGAGGACGATATAAAGTTTTACATCTCGTCCAAAGTTAAAACTGTCAACTTAAGTATCAGAAAATTTAACTTTAAATATGAAAGAAATATTTCTTCATTTAAAATAGACGTAAATTTAGAAAATTTTGACATGCTGCTTAGTAGTTCTTTTTGGCCCTCCGGAGCTTTCGTTCGTGAATTTGAGTATAGGCCCAACAAAAATAATAATTTAGCAAATATTCCCCGTCAGAATACAGAACCAAAAAACTGATTACTAAATCTGCTTTAAGTATTTATTATCAAAACGTAAGAGGCATAAATACTAAATTAACGAATTTATATCTTAATGACCTTGAATGCAATTATAATATAATTTCTTTGACTGAAACTTGGCTCAAACCTCACACTTTTAATTCAGAGATTCTTTCAAATAATTATCATATCTACAGAAAAGGGAGGACAGAGTCGGCGGTGGTGTACTCTTTGCCGTAGACTCTTCAATACCATCTGAAGAAGTTAGTCTTCCACACATCGAATCTGCAAAACTCAAATGCATTCGTGTTCAGGTTGGAAGGGGGTTTACTTACTTAGCTCTATGCTATATTCCTCCCCGATCTGACTTATCAGTGTATTCACAACATGTATCTTTACTGAAATCAATTAATTCAATGATTAAACCCTCTGATTCATTGATTGTGTTGGGTGACTTTAATTTACCAAATGTATCATGGAACATCATTGACAATGATATTGTACCTTTCTCGTCTAGCGCGTGCAACAACGTATTTTTAGAGGAGATGGCTGAACTCTGCCTGAATCAAGTTAATGTACTTCGCAATAAGTTTGGCAAAGTATTAGATCTTGTTTATGTTGATGATGCATCTAAGTCGGCTGTAAATAAATGTGACCCACTAGTTTTGCCCGAAGATGTCTACCACCCTGCTATTGAGATATCTTACGAAATTATAAACGATGGTCAAAATTTCGATGTCCAAACATACGAGCCAAATATTCGCAACTTTAAAAAACTGAATAAAGAATTGTCTAAATTGTCGTGGCCTATATACAAAGAAAAAGTTGAGCAAAGCGTTGCACATTTTAATTTTACTGTACATAGATTATTTGAAAAGTATGTGCCTAAACGCATGTGTGTTCCTGTAGAACAAACACAGTTATGGTTCACTAAAGAACTGAGAAACTTGAAAAACAGAAAGTCACGTTATTTTAGATTACACAAAAACCGGCTTACACTCATACTATGTAAAATACTCACTTTTGCGTCACAAGTTCTTTGAATTAAACAAAAAGTGTTATAAAGATTACTTGTGTAGAATCAAACGACGTATAATATATAACCCCAAATCATTTTATGATTTCGTAAACTCCAAGCGAAATGTACGTGGGTTTCCTTCCGCCATGAAGTATCAAAATACCGTCTCTGGTGATAATCAAACAATTTCTAACATGTTCGCTCAGTTTTTTAAATCCAATTATTCCACTAACTCCCAAGCATACTTTGACTATCCTTTTAAACTAAGTCCAATTAACTCAATACATAACCCTATAATATCTCCCGATAATGTTTTAGTTTACCTGAAGTCCTTAAAGCCGTCTTTTAGTTATGGTCCTGACCAGATCCCCACTTGTTTTCTTAGAAATTGTGCTGATTATCTCTATGAGCCGTTAACAGCCTTATTTAATTTGTCTCTTAAAGAGGGCGTTTTTCCAACTGTATGGAAGGAATCGTTCATAACCCCCTTACATAAAAGCGGTAGCAGGTCTTCAGTGGAGAACTACCGGGGCATAGCTAAGCTTTCTGCAATTCCTAAATTATTTGAAGCAATTATAACAAATCGGTTGACGCATTCTATCACTTCAAGCATTTCATACAGTCAACATGGATTTTGCAAGGGCAAATCAACTTCTACAAATTTACTTGAATTAACATCCTATATCTCAAAAGCATTTAGTGAGAGCAAAACTGATTTCAGTAAAGCATTTGACAAAGTGTGCCACTCGTTGCTCATCTATAAACTTGATCTTCTTGG
>NW_023458569.1:4230224-4231474 GCF_013731165.1 Rhagoletis pomonella | reverse complement strand
AACTTTTCTAGGGCCCATTCACTGAAAATTCGACGTTGTGGCAGATCGTTCGGCTTCAGTTCTTGCACGAGCTGTATTTTATACGGTTTTACACCAAGATCTTTGCGTAAAATCTTCCATGTGGTCGAATAACACAAACCCAATTGCTGCGAACGGCGACGAATCGACATTTCACGGTCTTCAGCAACACTCTCAGAAACAGACGCAATATTCTCTTCTGTACGCACTGTACGCATTCGTGTGGTTGGTTTAATGTCCAATAAAGTAAACTGAGTGCGAAACTTGGTCACAATCGCATTAATTGTTTGCTCACTTGGTCGATTATGTAGACCATAAATCGGACGTAAAGCGCGAAACACATTTCGAACCGAACACTGATTTTGGTAATAAAATTCAATGATTTGCAAGCGTTGCTCGTTAGTAAGTCTATTCATGATGAAATTTCAAAGCATACTGAGCATCTTTCTCTTTGACACCATGTCTGAAATCCCACGTGATCTGTCAAATACTAATGCATGAAAATCCTAACCTCAAAAAAATCACCCGTTATGTACTTATGGACAGCAATGTTTTCATGTATGTATGTACACACATATGTTTGAATGGTTGTATATATATTTGTATGTATGTACATATGTTTGTGTACATGTATATATGCACATATGTAGTACAAACGAAAACAAATCTAATAAGCTGCTCGTTGATATAAACGCGAACTGTACTGATTGTCAAAAGTTATGTGTTTGTTGTACATTTGTTCATGTTTGTCATTGTGCGTTTTCTAGAGTAGTTTTGTGCTCTTGCTATCTACTTGTATTAACTCGTCCTTCGTTGGTATACTCTGATGACCTTATGTGAGGATGATAGCAAGGCCAATTTATATAAGGTAGTGTTACAGGAGCAGTTGAAATTTTCGCCCGATGTTAAACGTAGCGACCGTTGGTGCAACTTGGTGTTGTTTTGCTCTAGATTGCACCGTTTGTGGGCCTGTTGATTGAATGTATGTCTTGGGTGTAAAGATCAAAAAATTTGGATTTTCTGGCAAGTTGTACAACTTGTCGCTACATTAATGGCCATGTTGTACAAACTCATTTAATTTGCGTTTATTTTGTACACTATATAACCGAAAATGCATAACTCAGCCGAAATAGGTACGTGCTTTCGTTGAATTTTATAAATGTAAGCCGAAACTATGAAATTGTAAAAATGAGACTTTACAATGAGACTGCCCGCAAAATTGCAATGTTTGT
>NW_023458569.1:4227402-4230124 GCF_013731165.1 Rhagoletis pomonella | reverse complement strand
GTAGCCACCTAGGCCCGATTCTGTTCTTGCTTTTTATAAACGATATTTCTACAGATATAAAATTCTCCAAAATTTTAATGTATGCAGATGATGTAAAACTTTATAAATCGTACGTTTCAATTGAAGAAAGGTCTTTGCTACAATCAGACTTAAACAGCATGGCTTACTGGTGTAAAGTAAATCTTATGCCTCTAAATCTTAAGAAATGTAAAGTAATGTGCTTCTCGCGAAGAGCTGTTCTGCCAGTTTCTTATATAATAGGTAACCATAACCTGGAACAGGTATACAATTTTGTGGACCTTGGTATCACAATGGATCCTAAGCTTAATTTTAATCTTCACATTAATGTGACAGTCAACAAGGCTAAAGGTGTACTTGCATTTGTGAAACGATGGTCAAAAGGATTTAGTGACCCGTATATCACTAAAACCCTGTTTACAACATTAGTTATGCCGATTCTGGAATACGGCTCGGTGGTTTGGAATCCAAGGTATCAAATTTACTCAGACAAGATAGATAAAACCAATTTTGAATTGCACGACCCACTCCGTTGCTTATGCCAGGATTTTAACTCTCATTCCAGCACGTTTGATATATCAGATCCGCTTTTCAGCATTAAGAAAGCGATACTCTCCTCTCTCAATAAGTGAATTATTGACATAAATACATAAAATCCGCTGATGAATTTAGTTCTGTAGCTGAACAGTTTTAGATCTCGACACTTAACAAACTCCTGTCTATCGTGACTCGGCACAAAAATTTAAAATATTGGTTCCGTACGTCATGCGGACTGCGCCCCTCGTGCGGATGGGCGGGAATGGAGGGTAAAAACCGTTGGGATATTATTATTATTATTATTAAAAAAATTATTAAATTATTTTATTTTTTTACTTTACAAACATATGACAGGCAAACGTTAGTATTAAAGGAATAACAAATAAGGTTAGTGTTCTAGGGTTAATTTACCTTAATTATTTCTTAAAATTATCGAAATAGGTTTACTTTAACATATAGCTCCAATACCATTGATTACTCAGATATGTGTTTTTGCGCTATAACTACATATCCGAACAATAAATTGTATGTGTGCTATAATATAGCATATATATATATATATATATATATATATATAAATATATATTATGTTAAAGTGAACCTATACTAAATTTGTACCTGCTTAATTGGAGCAGTTATGACGCAAAACAACGTCTCTCGATTTCGATGATTTTAATAGATAGTGAATGTAATATTAAAATACAGTCGTGTGCAAAATTTTAGTAAAATATCTTCAAAACTGAGGCAGTTTTTTATAAAATTTTTAAAATTGAGCAAAGTTTCAAGCTATCTCGAAAAGTAAAGCCAATCGGGCAAAACTGGGGACGCCATTGAATTAAGAAGGCCCCAATTAAGTAAGAGCAACTATCAGAACCTTTTTCGAGAAAAAAGTTGATTTGATATAACTAGAGCTGTAGCAAACCGTATGTATTCGTTACTGAGTAAGGCAAAGAACATAGTAACGCGACAAAGAGAGCGACAAGACATTTTCGGATAATAGCGAAGAAAGGGACAAGAAACGTCAAAACATAGTGAAGCAACCGTCAGCTCAGAAAGCAACGAAAACAATTTTTTTTTGTTTTCGTCGCTATGCTCTTTGTCGCTTTCTTCGCTTTTCGCTTCACTATGTGCAATTCATTCATTCAATTTAATTGAAATTCATTCATATTGCAGTCGCAGTCATTTTTTAGAAAAGTAAAAAAATAAGAGATCGTCTTTACACTTACATATGAGCCGTTCAGTGCACAAATTGATAACTCCATCAACAAAAAGATGGGATATGCGATCAAATAGGGTACATTATTTTTTTAATTTCCATTTGTATTATAAAATCTGATAAATAATGTTGTTTTAAATATTATATATTATTGTAATTATATAAAGTTATTATAAACGTAATAAGTTATGACTATACCAAGTGCTTTGACACTTAAATTTAAGATTTTTCAAAAAGTGGAGTTAATCGATGTGTGCACTGAACGGCTCATATAGTATTTATACATATACGTATATGTGTAGTAATATTAGTATGCTACAACTTATGTACATAAATATACTACAATATACATATATATACTAGTCGGACGGATTTCGTAAAAAAAATTATGTCATATCTCCGATTCGCTTCAAATTTTTTATGGGTTCTATACATTAAATAAGCTAACACTTATTCGAGCAATTTTTTTATTTTTTCTCGAATTTTTTTCATAATTCTTACCATTCATGTACTTCTTCAAATCGTTATATCGCTGGCTCTACTCATCGTAGAGATTTCATCTTAACGTCGTTTTGAAGATAAGAAAACGGGCTTTCTATTTGATGGAAGAAGACGAAGAAAAAAATTCAAAATGTGAAGCCAATCGAAATTTTGGCACCAAATGTTGTGTCCGATATGAAAAAGAATGCCTCATATATGAGCCATTCTTTTTTAAGTCGGACGGATTTCGTAAAAAAAGTTATGTCATGTCTCTGATTCACCTCAAATTGTTTTTTTTTTTGGGTTCTATACATGAAATAAGCAGGAAAATTTGAAGCCAATCGAAAGTGTGACACCAAATTTGGTGTCTGATATGAAAAAGAATGTCTCATATATGTATGTTAAATATATTATAACATAGAATAATAGTAGTGTTAGAATTGTAATATGGGTGAAAATTCCTCAACTATA
>NW_023458569.1:4226244-4227302 GCF_013731165.1 Rhagoletis pomonella | reverse complement strand
TGTGGCATTCACAGTTTTCGGTCCTTCTCTATACTTTACGTTCTCTGTTCCCGCCTGTCCAGTTCACGATCGCATGAATTCAGTCTTAAGTTTCGCGTTTTTGGTATTACTGCAAGTAGCCGGCAACCCTGTGGATTTGCTATTAGCACCGACTTGCAGAATTAGCGCGGCTGTATGCCAACAGATGGCGCTGTTGCTTTTACAGTTGTTGGAACTGACTTGCAAAATTAGAGCAGCTGTCTGCCAATAGATGGCGGTGCTAATTCTTACAGAAGTTATTTACCAAGGGGAATCCGTAAATTCGCCTTGTTATTTCCAGTCAAAATAAATAGGTGTGTATCAAGGCGAATTTATACATTCGCCTTGGTGTGTATAGTAACCATGGTTGCCAGAATTGGTGACTTTCTACCAAAATTGGTAACTTTTAAACGGTTTGGTAACTTGGTAACTTTTATTTCATTTTGGTAACATTTGCAACTAAACATTTATCTGCATAACTAGAAAGAAATGAACTATGTTTTGAATGTGCGTAATCACAAAATTACTTCGATTAAATTAGAGTCATCTCATATTCGAATACTGGAAATATTTGAATTACAGTGGCAGCACTAAGGGCTGCACTTTTAAAACAACTTTCGAATTTTTGCGATAAATTTTGAATTCTACCCTCCACATTTTAATACTGGCCATCTGGCAATAGTTGCGTTTGTTTACTCATTTCCAGTAAAATACAGTAAAAGTTTTTACGAATTTTCATGTTTTGGCGTTTTCGTACGCAAAAACTTGCAAAGTAGGGGAAATTGAGAGAGGGAAAAATGACAGTTGAAGTTGCAAGTTTTTACTGGATTTAACTGGATAAATTTTTACTTGTGAGAATTTGCGAGTACAAAAAACAGCTGATCGCATGTTGCTGGATGTAATTTAAACTAATAAGGAAACTGTTTGTGGATTTTAATTGTTGAATTTCACAAAATAAACCTATTTAAATATAAAATGTATTGTTTTATTAGGAATTAGCTGCGAATAAACAACCAATTTATCAGCTGTTCATGAAACTT
>NW_023458569.1:4211317-4226144 GCF_013731165.1 Rhagoletis pomonella | reverse complement strand
AAGCGAATTGAAGATGAGGGAGGCTCAAAATTACGACACCAGCACTGTGGAAAATGTGGAGGAACGTGATTTGAGTCCTATAAATGAACTTCCACCAGCTTTTCGTGCACACGTTACGACTTTTTCAACACCGTTATCAATAAAGAGCGAAGAAAATGTTGCATAAAATTCCTATTTCTCCGTCAGAGTATTGCGTTCAATAGCAGGTGAGAGAGTAAGTACACTAATAGAAGCAGCAGAAGGAAACTATGATTTGGCAAATATTACTGAGTAAATCGATGTTCAGTGGCGCCATTATCGCAGTAATAAACGAATTGCTGATTTTTTGTTTGTTCCGCCTGTACAGTAGAGTGGTCCAAAAAAATTAAGTTGGAATTTTAATGCCGGCACCCCCTAGGATTGTTCTACATCGAAAAAAAATATACCCCTATTTTTTTATTTTGAAATCAAAAAATATTTAGGGGGTGATCAAAGCGCTCAAAATTTTCCATGTATTTTATATGGAGAAAAAACCATTTTTCGTAGGAATGGTATAAAACTCTTAAAAATCAATATTTTTCAATCGGAAAACTGTGGTTCTCTTCAGGAGACTTCCAGTATTAATATCCAATTGTTTATTTAACCATTTTTTGTGATTAAAGATTTTTCCATTGCATTTTCTAGGGGTTTTGGAGGACCTATAAAATATAGTTACTATGAAAAAATGGCTAAAGAGACAATTGCATATTATTACTGGGAATCTCCTGAAGATAAGAAAAGTTTTCGGATCGAAAACTGTTGATTTTCAAGAACTCTACACTATTTCTACGAAAAGTTGTTTTTCCCCCATATAAAATACATGGAAAACTTTGAGCGCTTTGAGCACTCCCTATTTTTATTTTTTTTTTTCAAAATAAAAAAATAGGGGTATATTTTTTTTCGATATAGAACAATCCTAGGGGGTGCCGGCATTAAAAATCCAACCTTATTTTTTTTACATACATTTCTGGACCACTTTACTGTACAGTTGCCTACAGCAGTCAAAAGTGAATACGAATATTTTCAAAAATATTTACCGCCCCAATTTTTTGAAGATGTTTCCAATTTCACTAATATGTATAGTGTGCAGAAAGAATCTAATTTTCGGCCCACTAGTCCAAGAGAAATTCGGCAATTCTTCGCTTTACATTTTATGATGGGTATATTGAAGTTTCCACGGGTAGCAATGTTCTGGGAGAAAGGTACAGCATTGCCAATTTTCACTAGTAATATGACACGAAATCGTTTTTATGCGCTACGAACACATTTGCATTTAGTGGATACTTATCTGCCCCCAAAAAACAATGACAAACTTCATCGAGTGAGACCAATTATGGATGCGATTCGGAAGCGATTATTGGAGCACCAGTTGGAGGAAACCCTTTGCGTTGACAAACAGATTATACTATTTACAGGGCGCATGGGAATGAAGCAGTATATACGTGGTAAACCTTGTCCATGGGGAATAAAACTCTATGTGCTTTGTGGAAAAAGTGGAATGCTGTATGATTTCATTGCTTATCAGGGCTCATCCACTGAAATTGAACCAAGCCTTATCAATAAACATGGTTTTGGTGCTTCCATCACATTACAGCTGCTAAAACGAGTGCCCCAAGATTCAACTGGTCACCAAGTTTACACAGATAATTTCTTCACCGCGTATTCTCTACTTGAAATTTTGGGGAAAAGGAAAATTCTAGCAGCTGGCACAATACAGATGCTGTAATGTGAAAGAAAGGTCG
Organism: Rhagoletis pomonella; assembly: GCF_013731165.1. Taxonomy (NCBI): domain Eukaryota; kingdom Metazoa; phylum Arthropoda; class Insecta; order Diptera; family Tephritidae; genus Rhagoletis; species Rhagoletis pomonella. The sequence goes on along the minus strand of NW_023458569.1, from coordinate 4,224,384 downwards.
CGGCTGTGCTGAACAAGTGGTGAGCCGAGATGGAAAAGTTATTGTCACAAAATGGTTCGACAACAAAGGAGTTTACTTAGCATCCAACTTTGTGGGAATTGGCATCAAAGACAAAGTAGAACGATACGAGAAAAAAGAAAAGCGGTATTTTGAGATTGATAGACCTGAAGTTGTGCAGCTGTATAATTAATGTAATGGGTGGCGTAGATCTTCTTGATCAAATGGTGCAGTATTGCCGTATTTTCATAAAATCTAAAAAGGACCCTACGAGTTATTATGAATTTCTTTGACATGGCAATAGTGGCGAGTTGGTTCGAGTATAAAGCGGATGTAGATACAAATGATATACCTAAGAAATACCAAATGGACTTACTTGTCTTTAGAAAAGGATTGGCTAATACTCTTGCAACAATTTCTTCAACATTTCAAAATGAAAACCGACGGGGTCGTTCCTCAAACACCTTTAGCGAAGATGAGCAGCAAGCTCCTAAAAGATTGAAGTACTTCAACCAACCACCAACTGACACGCGTTATGATCAAGTCGGTCACTTACCGAAGTTTGATTATTTACAAAATAATGCAGTTCGCTGCAAGAAGGAGGGATGCAAGCAAAAAACTTACTTTTGCTGCGCAAAATGCAACGCCCATCTCTGCATTCGGAGAAATTCTGACTGTTTTTATGAATATCATACAAAACAATTAACTACAAATAAAATATTGAACTTATAAACTATTATTTATGGTAATTTACTCTCTAATAAACACTGAATTTAATTAAAAACTTCTATTATTTCTCATCTCTTTTCAAAATTTTGTTAAACTCGGTGCATTTAAACTTGACTACCTTCACTACTCATGTCCAGTCAGGTGGACATCTTATTGAAGCCACGCCCATATAGGTAGGCGATTTTTGTTTTTACAAAAGTCTTACCAGAGCTCATTATAATAACTACTACTGCTTAGAAATAAATTTGTATTACGCACTAGCTGGCGGTAGTGAAAGGGTTAAATATGATGCAAATCAAGCGTACGCGCATTTTTTTGATTCTTGGACTAAGGATCCCGCGTTCAAAGGCCGGTTGTGTAATCACTTGAGGTTACGAGGCTTATTGCAATGTTTGCAATTTAACATTAAAAGCCAAACAAGGAAGAGCTGATCTATTGCAACACTGGCACATTATTGCCCTGAAATTTAATGGGCTATCAAACTGCATACTCAAAAAAATTCTAAAAGATCTGAATAAAAAGTCGAAAATCTAGCTGAAACTTTGCAGATTTTTTATAGTTTTTGCACAAAGTTTGAAATGTGGATTTATATTTTGTTTGTTATATAATGAGCTATGCATTAATGGGAAAATAATAAACATTAAATAAACAAAAGGAAAACAGCCACAGTCGATCAAAATATTGATGACTTAATCAGCTGATCACAAGTATGTATAAAATGATTTTTATATTAACAATCTCAAACCAGTTTACAATAGTGGTATTCACTAAATTGAGCAATTCTAATGAATTCCACTCTAATGAATGTTAAATGTGCTCTATCGAAATGCCATTTTAATATACCTTACGTTCATATGTATGTATGTTCCTTTGTATACAATAAAAGTTTAATAAGAACAATTCTTTGTGCATACATTTGGAAAAGACGTTTTTGGGTAGGAAATGACGTTTTTTCAGACCACGAGGGACGTTTTCTCATGCCGAAGACCTGGCAACACTGTTGGAAACTGCGTTGGTTATTGTGGTCATAAGTTCAGCCAACACATTCAATGGACCTGAGCACACTAGCCTGCTCAGTCGGACTGAGCAGTCCACCACTCGAACGCACCATGAACCAAAAAGACAAGATCACGACAGCAGAAGAGTGGCCCGTTATAATCGCACTTATGAAAAAAGTAGCCGTTTGTTTACATTTGTTCGTTGTTTACAATTTGGTGGTGGCTTTTTACTGCAATTTTCTTAATTTTCGCTTGTGACAACGTGTGCACACATAAGGTAAAGAATAATTTAACACAACGACATGATTTATAGGAGAATTTGCATAATAAAAATGATTATTCATGCGTTCAACAATTACGCGTTTTTATTTGTTCTTTTCGTTGTTTACTTCTTACAACAAAGATGGCGTCGAGATTTCAACACCTAGAAAATAACTTTTTTCTTTCTTTCCTTAAGGCGTGATCTTGTGTCTTTCGTTCATGCGAACGCACACTGGACTGGGCAGTCGGCCGAAAACAGGTTTCAGTTTTGTATAAATGAACTACGCATGATTGTGTTAGTGCATTTGGCACATGCAAACAAAACGAAATAGAAAACATATTGTCTATGTGTGCGTGTCAGTCCACCGTCAATCCGCGATTTTCGCGGACTGAAATGAGAGAGGTAAACTCGAACTCTCTTCCCGCTCTTATCCACACAAAACCGGTTTTAGGCGGACTGAGCAGTCCAGTGTGCGGAGGCCCATTGGTCCGTTACCCGGAGCTGCTCCAATATCATGAATAGATTTTAGTGAGCCTCACAAGCCACTGCCTCTGGATACAAACTGGATATCTTTTTAAAATGATAAGAAAAGTGTTTGTTTACAAAATTATCGGCGCGGTTGTGCTGATTACGGTTGTTGCTCCCTTTCATACCACAATAGTTTTGTATGCAACTCTGAATCAGCAAAATTCATGCTCCTCCGCATTATCAACCCTGATCAGATTTTACCCCCGAGGAGTACTAAAAAAGGTTTTTTACTGTATATACTGTGGCATGAGCTGCGTACTGCATGAAGTGCGAACGCAAACTGGCGGGCTGCCATGATTGAGAGAAATAGAGATTGCGCCAATCGCGGTACCGCTAATCCGCTCTTTGTGATTTTGACGGAATCAGCTGTGTGCGTGACGTCATCATGGTGCAATTCTTGATTGTGAGCATACGAAAAAACCAAATAATTTAATTTTAATATTTGTGCGTTAATATTTCTGCGTGGATTTAAACAATTATTGAGACATTACAAAGCAAAATGAAGTGTGCCGGAGCAAAGTGTAATAGTGAAAACAAAAGGAAAGCGTGCGATATAAGTTTTTTTTTCGTTTCCTACGGACGCAAATCTGGCGTAAAAGTGAAAGCAGTTGTGCCGGCGAGGAGATGCATTAAACACCTAATCGAGCTTTGTGCTATGTGTGTGAGCTATGAGCTTCTACATGGAACTATGTTGGCCTTTCCTTGGTGAATTGTAGTAGGTATATTTCCATGGTGAATGTAGACAGTTGCTGGTTTAGTTTTCTAGTAATGGCATACATATAAAAGTAGTTTCTACAGTAAATAGATACATGGACTTCACTACCTACTTATTTTTGTTAGTACCTGATTCTTTTTAGTGGTGGTATGAGGTAATGCACCAGTGGATAAGGTCGCCAGGCGCTAGTTCCAGCGGCATCTTACCGCGCAGTTACGTACCTAATACAAAACAGTGCCCAAATTATTATACATTTAAAAGTTCAGCTTATATTATGTTTTACTTGCATAGAATATTTGTTTCCAAAGAAGCCACACTCATTCATCCTCTCAGAAATGGTGCAAAAGTCATCAAATAAAGGCTGTGGAGTCAACAGCTGCGGAGTTTATGGTGGTTGGCTACCGTCCACAAATATAAATATGCACCCGGCATGGCTTTTTACAATGGCGAGTCCAAAAATTCACTTTGCTGCACACCTTCGACATGAAATTGCAAACACTGTTAACACATCCATTTTTTCATGTGCTAAAAATCATACTTACCTAAAGGGGTACATGTCCAAAATTATTGCTATGTGTTCCTAATTAATCAATCTTTGTATATTTATTGATTCCTAAAAAATTGGGCTATGTAATATTAAAATTAACACATTTTTCAGCATTGTTTACATATTTTTATATGCGTTTTGGCATTTCTCTCTCGCAATTGCACCAAGATGACGTCACGCACGACTTGTACGCGAAAGCCGAGTGGCTCCATTTGGCTCACATGTGCACCACTAATTTTGACCAAGAATCAGTGTTGCCGTTTTGGTTACTTTTAACTAATTTTGGTTATTATTTTCTTGCCTGTGAAGTTGTTAAGATCTTTCCCGTTTCGGTTATTTTTTAATATTTACTGTAGTTTTTAATTGACATAGGCCAGCTACACCTGTAGAGGTTGAGGAGAGTAGCAACAGCAGTGGTAGCCCCAGCAGTGAAACCAAGTAAGAATATTTGGAATGAATGTATTAATATTACTTACATGTGTATGTATTTGTTTTATAACATACAGAATACATAATATACATGGTCGGCTAAAGACTACTTCAAATGAATACATACTTAGATAGTACATATGTAAATACCTCGTATATGCGGAATCCAATACCACGTCATGTATGTACAAAAAAAAGGAATTTGGTTATTCTTTTTCCATTACTGTTTACTTTATTAATTTAAGTTAAGATTAATAATAATAATCTTATAGCAAGTTGGTTCAGTGAAAATACCATTCCATGGTTTTGAAAAAATCGGGTTTTCGCACTTTTGTAAAATTTATTTACCAATGGTATACGCGGTACTCCGCTTGGCGTATACGAGGTATTTCGCGCTGAGCGACGATATAGTTCAATAAGTCCAATTTTTAATTGTTTAGTCTTAATCTTAAAATATATACAATGTGGTTGTTCACGCTGATTAGGTATTTCATTGATTCTTACTAGAGGTATACGCCGCCGAGCCCCGCCGCCACCGCCGATTTTTGTCATTCCTCACGCGCCGCCGCCGAGTTACGAAAATATCGGCGCGGCGGCGGCGGCGTTCGGTGCCTAAGGAATTTTGTACAAAATTTTCATGATGTATGTATATTGAAATACATCGTTTGAAGGAACTAAATACTACTCGTTTAAAAACACAATTTTACGAAATGAAAGTTACTTTTTTAAAGGAGTTTTTTTTTTTTTGAATAATTTGGGCCACTGGACAAACAGAGCGTAACTCAGAAAAAACATAGGTAACATATTTTTCGATCGAAAGCGTTTATTACAGTTAAATTAGAGTCGAATACTGGTAATCTAACGATTTTTTTCCACAGTAGACAACTCTTTCCAATACTACAACAACAAGAAAGTTATATCACATCAAAAACTTTAACGCCAATATCTCAGTAAGCAGTTTTAACCGAAGCAGCTTCTGTTCATCTAACTCATTCCATCCAACTCCTCAATTATTAGAGATAAAACAAAGACAAGTTGATTTTCCTGAACATTTTTTTTTTATATTTTAAACAGACTTTAAATAAAGAGCAAACACCTTTTTTGCTAATTTTTACATTCGTAAATATGTAACTATTTTATTCTGGGGTCCCACATACGTATACAAGTACTAGGTGGCTGTGTGAAAATTACGTTACCATTCCTTAATGGTGGTCAAACCCCAGGAAGGGTTTGCTCCCTCGCTTCGCAACGTTTTCTACAAAGGGTTAAAGTTCCCCCTTTTTGGTAAAAAATAGTATTATTTTTCATTACATTCGGTTCTCCTTAGAAAAATTTGGGGCTTAATATTTTAGTGAAGAGAACATACAGAGCCATGTGTATATGTATGTATATACCTCAGACCTTCTTCTGTTCGTCCATCGTAATTTAAATTTAAAACTAGTTCAATGAATAAATTAAATAGAATTATAATCTGAATTGGGTGAATGCCTAACGCTGACGAGATGACATGATAAGATTAGTAGCCTCATGGCTCTTTGGAATCTACCTCATGGGCAGTAGCGCCGGCGTGTCCTGACGCGCCGCCGTCGCCGCCGCCGCCGCAAGGCCTGTCGGCGTAAACCTCTCATTTTTGCTGGGTAACGCAGCGCGGCGTTGCTTCATTGCGAAGAAGATGGGGAAGAAGAAAGAGTTGACAATTTGAAAACAATACCAACAATTCGTCAATATGCGTAAAAGATTTAAAAACTTCGTAAAGCAATAGAAATATGAAAGTGTGATGTGTAAAATGGAGAATCCAAAGCAGCAGCTTATTGTAGAAAACGCTATAAAAGATATGGATCCACGATTCAATAGAGATCCTGGTGAAGCGCGTACATTCGTTCCTGGATCGACATGGTTTTATTAACTTTGGCATTTTTAAACGTTTACGTCCCATACCTACTAAGAAGTTGGGCAAAGTTATAGTAATTGGAGCAGACATCTCAGGGTTAGCGGCTGCCCAACAGCTACAGCAATTCGGTATGGATGTCATTGTGTTATTGTATTTTTCACAAGAGCAATATATTGCTGATTTAGGCGCTACGGTAATAACAGGTGTTTGGGGCAATCCAATGACTATACCAAGCAAACAAATTGGAATGGAGAGAGTGCAGGTTAGACTAGCTATATGGAACTTGTGGAAAACCTGTGCCCAAGCATAAGGACGATAAGGTGAGCTGAAATAATACGTAATAAGTATAGTTTATTTTATAAATATTATTGTTTTTCAGGTGGAATGTGAATTCAATCGACTTCTTGAGTCATCATCATCAGCTAGACTTTATCTACGCCTACGATGACCTATACACGCAGCTATACAGCGATTAGGATTTCAAACTTATTTACCTAATTTTAAATATTCTAATTTAGTAGTCGATAGTAGTGTATGGATGTATGTATATGTATTTACCTATACATATACATAAAAGCAGAAAAACCTTAATAATTAATTTTTATCTTTTAATATATATCAAAAGAAGGGTAAATCGATTATTTTTCTTTTGATTACAATGTCGTTGAAATCGCTTAACTTTTTTATACAAATTTTGCATCTTGTGAAAAGCAGGTATAAAGTCATGAAATTTTGTATAGTTTCGAAAACATCTACAAAGGAAATATAAATAAAAGCAAGGAATGGAACCGATTCAAAATAACGTTCCGGTTTGGGTTTCGGTTTTGCCAAGTGTTTCGGTTTCGGTTTTGATTTCGTTCTTCAAAATTTATTTCGGTTTTGGTTTCGGTTTCGTTCCGGTTTCGGTTTTTCACAGAAATTTTGTTGATATTGTTTAAATCACAATGTCTTAAACGTTGAGGAAAGAAAATCGAAAATTACAGTTCACTGATAATATCAACACTAGGTTCTTTCCCTAACAATCCGGACCGGATTTGGTAATTAGAGAATAAGAGAAACATTTTCTTTCAAAAATGGAACAAAGTTCAGAAGTACGGAAACGCAAAAACCCACATTTCGTGCCCACAAGTCGAGAAACAGCTGATTCACGTTGTTCTTGTTTTTGTCACTTATACCATGTTCTGACCGACATCGGAAACATGTTTTCGTTGCTAAAACTGGTTTTCGACCTCAAACTTGTGTTTTCGTCCATATAAAATCTGTTAAACGAAAACCAGTTTTCGCTGAAAACTACTTGAAAACTCACTTTCCACTCATTCCAATCGGTGTCTTCACTAGTTTTTTTCGATTATTTATCGAAGTGTAAGTCATATTTTATCATCTTTAATACGCCATTTCGGATTTATTGTTAATTGCCTGGCCAAAGCAAAATAAGAATGAAAGTTAAAGGTTGTAAATGAAAAGAAAATGAAGGAAAAATGTTTTGGTTGTCGGTCAGAACATGGTATTAAATGCAAACACTTGGAAATTGAATTTTGGTTTCACAAATTTGATTTTAAGTACATAGATTGAAAATACATCAACAGGCCATTCACTTTTCCTTAAAAGCACCAAGTAAATGCAGGCAACATGTAAACACAATACAGCTGATATGCACTTTGACACTTTATCCATTTTTACTCGGAGAAAATTTCGGGCTGTTTCGGGCAGGAAGAAGAATACACTTACGATCGAATACGCTCGAATTTTCGCTCTCTATTACCCATTTTGTTGAGTACAGGCATGATTTCTGGGCTATTTTGGGCACACGCGGGATCTCGCATTGCGTACGGGAAAGAAACTACTTATATATAATTAATCGATTATCGATTCACAACAACAAAGTCATCAGCAGATTTTTGCGAAAAGTTACCTTGCCATACTTATTTACTACTTAACAAGAATTTTAGCAAAATGTTGCTGATTTTGGTTAAATAAATCATTTATTTCAAAGAAATTTTATTTATTATTTTTGTAAATTTCTGGAAACCGATTGAAACCTGTGATTGAAATGGTTTCGGTATAGTTCCTTTTCAGGTCAAGATAACGGTTACGGTTTCGGTTTCGGTTTTGAAAAACGAAACGGTTTTAAACGGTTACGGTTTCGGTTTGGGTTTCGGTTTCATTCCCTGAATAAAAGGAATAATAAATAATAAAGAATAAAGCAATTAAAAATATTTGTTTTCTGTCTTGCCCTTTTAAAACCCAGATACATGCAACGAAGATATTTTTATTTTTTAAACCACAGAATTTATTTAGTTTTTAGCACATTCGGTTATACATATACTTTAGAGTTCATGAATTAAATTCATTTTGCATTTGTATACTTTTTTAGTGTACATTCAATTAATTTCGCTTATACATACATATACTCTAGAGATCATGAATTAAATTAATTTTGCATTTGTAAACTTTTTTAGTTTACATTCAATTAATTTCGCTTATACATACATATACTTTAGAGATCATGAATTAAATTCATTTTGCATTTGTATACTTTTTTAGTGTACATTCAATTAATTTCACTTATACGTACATATACTTTAGAGATCATGAATTAAATTAATTTTGCATTTGTATACATTTTTAGTGTACATTCAATTAATTTCGCTTATACATACATATACTTTAGAGATCATGAATTAAATTCATTTTGAATTTGTATACTTTTTTAGTGTACATTCAATTAATTTCGCTTATACATACATATACTTTAGAGATCATGAATTAAATTAACTTTGCATTTGTATACTTTTTTAGTGTACATTCAATTAATTTCGCTTATACATACATATACTTTAGAGATCATGAATTAAATTAATTTTGCATTTGTATGCTTTTTTAGTGTACATTCAATTAATTTCGCTTATACATACATATACTTTACAGATCAAGAATTAAATTCATTTTGCATTTGTATACATTTTTAGTGCACATTCAATTATTTTCGCTTATACATACATATACTTTAGAGATCATGAATTAAATTCATTTTGCATTTGTATACTTTTTTAGTGTACATTCAATTAATTTCGCTTATACATATACTTTAGAGATCATTAATTAAATTTAGTTTAAAAAAAGATCAGGAAGTTGTTTAAAAATCATTGTTACCTAAATTATAGTTTAAAAAAACAATTTGAGATACTTTACTTGCTTTCAGGCTCTCGTGTTTTTCGCTAACAAGTTGTCCAGCGTGCGAAAATATACGTTCACAAGGAACAGATGTTGCGGAAATACACAGTCGTTTTTGACAAGCTGGTACAATCGGGGATAAATATGTTTTCTTTGGTGCCACCACACCAGTGGATCGTTAGGCTCTCCGGAAGAATCTTTCCGCTGTAAGACAGGCCCTGACAAGTATTTATCCACTTCTACAATTGCAGATGCTATCTGATTTCCTGGCCTAGTGTGCTTCTAATCGATCGCTATTTATCCCGCCTACAACCGAATTGCATTGATCAGGATTTTCATCCTTAACAAAATTTTCGCAATTTCGAACAACTGTGTTAGCTATTCTAGAATATAATTTTTGAATATTCGAATTATAAGCCGTTTCGTTTATGAATCCAAATTTTTTGAATCTTGGATCCAAAATTGTTGCTTGCGCAATTAATTCATTTAGTTCAATATCTTTAAACCTTTCATTCAATTCACTTAATAGACTAGTTAATAGCTTTTCTACAGAGGGAGTTAGTTCCGCAATATTAAAGGATTTCAAATGCTTGGTTAATTGTTTTATATACAATATTAAGGATGATGCACTAATGTGCTTTTCGACACTTATTAAAGCAGTAATAATTTCAAACATTTCCATAATCTTCATAGATTGCTCTGCTACTAACCAATCCTCGCTAGATAAAAGATTGATTGTAAGTAATTCTTCGTTTCTGACCGGCATAGACGATTTTACCAAAGCTAAAGTGGTAATAACTGCATCCTTAAGAACTAAAAATCTTTTTAACATCCCATAAGTGGAATTCCACTGTGTAGGTACATCGTTGATTCTAACGTAGCTTTAAGTTTTGAATGAGCATGACTACTCTTTGAAAAAAACCTAACAATTGATTTGACTTTACATAAAACAGGTTATATTTCCTTCAATCCTGCTTCTGCAACTAGATTTGAAGAATGTGCAAAGCAATACCAATGGCGCCAGCCTCCACGCGAACCGCTGCTTTCATATTCGCAGCATTATCAGTTACCACATCAGTAGCTTTGTTAAAAATTCCCCACTCATTAAAAATTTCATTAATTTTTTTTGTAATGTTTTCGCCAGTGTGCCTTTCCGCATAAGCACTACAGGCTAGTAAGTCCGACGCTAGAAATGTTCTTTTTTCTTCTTCTACAACATAATGAGCGGTAACGCTGAAAAAGCTGTCTTGAGCACGAGAAGTCCACCCGTCCATAGTTAAGCATATGGCATAAGCTCTTTCTAACCGCTTTTTAACAATTTCTACTGTATCGTTGTATGTGGCAGGAATCAATGAGGAAGAAATCGTTTTTCGGCTTGGAAGCTTGTAAATGAGATTCAAGAGAAACACCAACTTCTTAAATTCTATGTCTTCTACTACACTGAAAGGATGATATTCGCGGGTGTTATTGTTGTTGACTTCACTGTTGTTGTTGACTTCACTGATGTTGTTGTTGAGCTCACTGCCTTCGATGTCAATAAGTACTTCTTCTATAGGTTGGGCCAGTCTAGAGATTCTCTGGAACTGGTGTCGTCTGTTCATGTGACGAATAAGACCGCAAGTTGATTTATTTGACACCGACAACTGCTGACCACACAACTTACACTTAACCCTCTTATCGTTCTCTTCCGAGAAGTGCAACCACACGTCACTCTTCTTATTAGATGACATTTTTTATTATTTTTGTTGTTGTAATGAAACGCCAAGAAAGTTTGAATATAAAAGGTAGCTTTAGTAATCGGGGACCCAACGAGTTAAGGCAGTTTTCTATAGCTTTAATTAGTAGTATGCTTGTGAACAAGGATGTTGTGGAAGAGTTAAATTTACTCCGCGAGATTTGCTTTGCTTATGATAGCAAGGCAGTCGAAATAGTTTTTGAATTGGGCAACGTCTGTAGATTACAGCTTACATAAAGGAAGATCGGCCTTAAATACGCTCCTTTCTTCTGTAAGAAATGAGGAATTTGAATGAAAAATATTAGTAAGGAATAGTACAGGTTACCTACTGCTGATCATGATGATTGCAAATACCGACAATTTTATTGGCCACGTCGTTTATGTTCACCGATGGAGTTTGTGGTAATGGTATAATGGGATGTTGTTGCGTTTTCAAACCAAATTAATTTTTAAAGATTTCGCTTCCTTTCAAAAGAGCAATCTTTCGTTTTAATCCAAGTAATAGTATGCTGCCAATTCCTTCGGTGATCGTGGTGTACTGCATCGGACTAAATAATTTAATAATAAATAAGTGATATCATACATGTGAATAAGTTAGTATAAAACTATGTTCACATATCAATATTATCTCAAACAAAGCTCGTTTTTTAATCACCCCGTTTACACAGGCAAATCTCAGATTATTAGCCGTCAAATTTGTTGTGCTTGTTATTCTCACATCTCAAGGAAAAGTTATGTTTCTTATCTGTGCCACCGTGATCACGTTTTCTGCTATATTAAGCAATATAAATATATTTTAACTTAACATTTTATTAAAAATACCTTTACAAACCTCTTTTACTTGCTAGCGTACATTTTTGTTTACTTTTACATTTGGCATTTCTCCTCTCTTTCGCAAAAATAATCGATAAAACTAGAATGGACACCGAAAAGTTATCGGTTAAATCTGAAATTATTTTATAATTACAGATTAACAAGGGACGAATTTTATATAGCTAATCTCTTTTTCTAATTACAGATTAGGAAGTTAGGCTCGAAAAAGGGGATAATCTACTTATATGTGAACCTAGTATAAGTGGCGGGATCGAAAAACTACAACAAATTAGTGTGGGCATAACTCCCTACTACCACCGATTTCTGATCCACTAAGGAAGTTGTGGAAGGTTGAACCGGATTATACTAATTGAACTTTTTGAATTACTGAATGTGAACATTTGTTTTTGTCATGCCAATATGGGAACACATTAACTGCATCATGCAAAAGAAGGAAATTCAAGAGAAATTCTAAATATTTCATGTTTCTTTTTAATAATTAAAAAACAAGGAACTTGCAATTTTATCTGGAGCTCAATAGCTTACGGATACAGGCGATATTGTTCCCGATGCATAAACTTTCAGTTTGCGCTCATAACGGTTTTATGTTACTTCTATTATTATGTAATTACTTATTTCTTATACGTAAAGCTGTTTACTGCTTCAGAAAGTAGTCAAGGTTTTTACGATGAACGCCTTTTTTGTTTTTCATTTCGCTTTGTAAATAACCAGGATACATCCATACATATGTATGTATATGCCTACATGCTTCAAATGCAAGGAATTGACGATCAATGTCGGTCTTTACTCACGGCAGTTTGTTAGTGCTACAATAAATGTAGTACATATGTATGCACATTGATTGATTGAACATCAACTTATGCCACTTTCAAAATAAACAGCTCATTTGTTTTGTATATACATACATATACAGAAGTAAGACATTGCTACTTGATATGGGTATGGCTTAGTACGAATCATTTTCATGAAATTACTGCGGAAGCTTGAAATGACAGAATGACTGATGTATAAAACGGGCGGCGAGAAAACCATACAATTTGCCAATAATTAGCAGTACAAAATATTATTTCAGGTAACGATGTTCTTTGCAGAATATCTAACAACGACAAAATAACACTTATATTTGCTTTTAACACAGACTGAGCATATAAGATCATACCTTTTAACACTTTTATTCATAGACTAGCCAATGCCCGCTTACTTCGCGGCGCCTAATAAGAGCTTTTGC
>NW_023458569.1:4180731-4196317 GCF_013731165.1 Rhagoletis pomonella | reverse complement strand
GAGTTTGGGTTATGATATTTGTATGGGATTTGACAAGTGTTTTGACTCGCTAGCGGCAGCAAAACTCTTGCCTCTTGGTGGAAACGTAATATTACAGAGAAATTGAAAACTATGTACCTAAATATGTATGTACTTATTTAAAAACGTCATTTAGAGTCTGGTAATGTTTACGAAGATATTATCATTCATACATATGCATCTAATACGGGAAGACTAATTTTCTAAAATATGTATTTACATATTACAGGCTTAAAAGGATTTACTTTTCAAAAATGCAAATAAAAATTGATTTTCTTTGGTTTGTAAACTTTTTCTATACGTATTATATAAAAGAATTTGTGATGACCTGAATTGTTAATTTAATAAAAAAGTTGGTTATTTTTCCTTTCATTTGGTAACTTTTTCGTCTAATCTTGGTTAGAAAGTTCTTTGAGCAGCGGCAACACTGCCAAGAATGATAGAATACAAGATTGCGCCCATGAGAGAGGATTTTGAGCGTAATTTTGGCGTGACGTCATCTTCGTGCAATTGCGAGAGGGAAATGCCAAATCGCGTAGAAAAATATTTAAAAAATGCGGAATAATCTTTTAATATCAAATTGATATTATCAATACTAAAGGGTCCAATTTTGCAGGAATTAATAAATATACAAAGACTAGCTTACCTGGCGAACTTCGTCCCGCCCAAAATTGTTTTATATTGAAATATTTGGTCCAACGTTTTCGCCAGCAATTCACGTTCACGTTTGGTTTTGTGGTCGACAGAAGGCATATCCCCCATTACCGTCTAAAATAACCTGATGAAGCGTTATACCGGGAAGAAGCCCTTGCGGCTTGATAGTGAATCGTTCTTGAATCTGTATAGTCTAGTTGGTGGCAATTTCCAAACTGGTGAGTATCATTGATCCACATTCTGTTTAGTCAACGTAAAGCAAGGACCGCAGAGTCAAGGTGCAGGAATGGTATTTTCAGGGATTGAAGTCAGAAGTCCAAGCCTTAATTTAAGCCTAAGTGGAATTTTGCTTAATTGCGGTAGGTACTCAAACTTCCCAAAATCAGTTTTTCCTGTTCAACAAATAACTATAAGTGGCCATCAAGCAAAGGTGCAGGAATTTGCAGGGATAGTAGCCGAGATTTTCTTTCGTTAATCTAAGCCCTTTGTTTCTTTGCTAGAGCTTCTCAAATATTGCAAAATCGCGATTCTTTGACACTGGCCTTGTTTTTCTTAAAATCAGGAGCTGACGGAAACTTTATGCTTACGTCAAAAATAGCGTTAACATTAGCTGCATAAAATTTGCTTATATTTTTGTTGGCGTGCGTAATAACTATTGTTAAATAGCCAATACTCGCATGTTTGCGGCGCCTTGAAACACCTTTCGAACTGTAAAACAATGACTCAATTCTATTCTACGCATATCTATAATACGGGTTCGAATTTCAAGCAAATCAGACTATAAATAAGAATTTTTGGAATAGATCGGTCCCTGGTCCAACTATCAGAAAAAGAGTTTCCAATATTTTAAACCTGACAATAAGCTACCTACGTGCAAAGTTTCAAGCAAATCGCACCATAAATAAGATTTTTTCCAATAGATCGGTATCTGGTCCACCTATCAGAAAAAGTGGCCTATATTTTAACCCAGACAATACGCTACCTACGTGCCAAATTCCAAGCAAAACGGACCATAAATAAGACTTTTTCGAATAGATTGGTCCCTGGCCCACTTAACGGGAAAAATGGATCCTGTAAGCTAATATATTTAAGGCAAAAAGGCTACCTACGCACCAAATGCATTTTTTAGCGTAGCTCGACCCCTGCCCCACGTATCGGAAAAATTAAAACTTTGTGGACTCCTTCTAAACACATTTCCAAAAAAGCAGCAACCATTCGAATCGGTTATGAAACATATTTAGGAGAACATTGTTCCCAATTGATTCATGTTCACAATGAATTTCACAATTATCCGAAATTCTCCAAGCTTCACAACGAATTTTCCACCTTAACATTGTCCAAAATCATCAAATCATACGATAAAATACAAAATTTCGTCGAAAAAAATTCAAATATTTCGCGTTCTTCTGGATTTTTCCGAATTTTCCAGAATTTTATATTTTACCATTCGAAAGCCATCCCGAAGTAATTGCACAAAAAATTCTATACCAAAGACTCAATCTTCGAGTTTTCTAATTTCCCGACTTTCGCGGAAAGTTTTCCCAAATTTTTTTTATCGCAAAAACCTTCTCCTGGAAATTGCGAACAACTAAAAGAGAAACTTTCCCAAATCGGCCCAACCGTTCTCAATTGATGAATTACTATACATTTTTCACACCATTTTTATATATATAATTAATTAAATAGGAACACGTAGCAATGATTTTAGGCATTTCTCATTACTTCGTTTTTTTCACATATGCATTATTTCGGTTTTCAAGTTGAAATTGTGCATATGGAAACTGTGCATACGAAATAATGCATACATATATGCACAGTTTCCGTTGAAAACCGAAATAATGCATATGGAAAAAACCGAAATAATGCATATATGCACAGTTTCGGTTCAAAACCGAAATAATGCATATAAGAACAAGTAAGAAAGTTTAAGTTCGGGCGGAGCCGAACATTAAATACCCGGCGCAAGTATTGAATATATGTTTTTCTCCTTTCCGAAAACTACCGCTACAGGTAAACAGGGGTGGTTTTACCTCTATTTTAAACATCTTCGATAGAACATTCAGTTAGACATAATGAGATAATCTTACATATATAGTCATATGAGGGCGGTATCATGCCCGTTTCCCAAAATTCCAAACAATGTTACTTACATATTTTCAAGGGATTGTTGTTAGTATACATTTTGAGTAAAATTAGCGTCCTTAAATTTCAAAATATCGAAATTTCAAGCATTTCTGAAATTTACCGTTATATGAAAAGTGGTCATAATTTTGGTCTGATTTCAATAATTTTCAACGTTTTGCTTTTATGTGGCAAGCACAATAACCATACCGAGTTTGGTACAAATTTGTAGAACGGTTATCGTTGCCACGCCCATTTTCCAAAATTTTATCATCAACGTATTTATTGGTAAAGAATTGTTGCAAGCATCAATTTTGAATAAACTAGCTTTAGTATTTACTGATTTATCGAAGATTTCGTATTTCTCTAACTAACCGTTATATCGGACGTGGGCGTGGTTATTGTTCGATTTTAAAAATTTTGTGCCATGTGGTATGTTGTACCGAGCCCAACATCTGTAATTGGTTGAGCGGTTACCAAGATATGCACATGCACATGTAACCATAAGTGGGCGTGGCTACGCCCATTTTCCAAAAATTTATAATATTCTTTATTCTCGTCTAAAAAGCATTGTAAATGTAAATTTTGAGTGAATAATCTTCAGTAGTTAGTCAAATATGGCAGTTTTCGTATTTCTATATGGGAGATAGGCGTGGTTATTATCCGATTTTGCCCATTTTCAACACCATCCGTCTAACGCTTCAGAGAAGTACACTTACCAAGTTTTGTTAAGATATCTCAATTTTTACTCGAGTTATCGTGTGCACAGACGGACGGACAGACAGTCACCGCTTAAACGATTTCTTTTTTCATTCTGATCATTTATGTATACATTTGTCTATATCTACCTCGATTCGTTTTGCCTGTTACAAACAACCGTTATGTGAACAAAGTTATAATACCCTTGTGCACAAGTGCGCTGGGGTATAAAAACGAAGTAATGCATACATGCACAGTTTCGGTTCAAAACCGAAATAATGCATATAAGAAAAACGAAGTAATGCATACATGCACAGTTTCGACTGAAAACGGAAATAATGCATATGCAAAAACCGAAATAGTGCATACATGAAAATGAACTTCTTTCTGCGTAGGCGGCATTCGGCCGGGCTTAGGGATTATAACCCTTACTAAGTAGAATTCTCCTTTCTATGTTTCCAAAAAAGGGGCGCTTAAGTATTTTGCGCAGAACTTTTTGCGTAGGAGGCCTTTGGCCTAGGGATTATATCCCTTAAGGGCCAGTTTTTCAGTGCTGGTTTAAATACAGTTTAAACTTAGTTTAGTTAAACTCAGTTTAAAATTTAACTAAGTTAAACTACATGATGTTGTAGGGCAACACGGTTTTTTCTTTATGCAGATACAAAACTTCAGCCATTTATTTTCACTTTGGATAACATCGCGTTTAAAGTTCTGAAAAATTATAGACGGAAATTTAAAGAATTTGTTAGGTGCTTCGTATGTTGCCCGACCAAATTGCTCTATGCAAGTAAACTCCAATGCAAGTTTCGTTTGTTAATTTTCTTGTGCACAATTTTCATCTTGTGCATTTCGCTTATTTTTATATGTATGTAGGCGTGTTTTATTTGACGAGAAATTTAAGCTATTAGCTTATTTTGTATAGAAGACTTAGCCAATATAGTTATGTTGGCTAAGTCTTCCATACAAAATAAGCTAATAGCTTAAATTTCTCGTCAAATAAAACACGCCTAATAACAAACGAAAACATACTTAATTATAAGCGTGCTAACTCCAGAATCAAACGAGAATTAAAACTCGCCAAAGCTAAATCACTAGTTGAATTCACATCAGAAATCTCCCCATCTACACCCACAAGCCAAGTTTGGACCAAAATAAAACTCATTAACGGGCTATATGAGTCCAAATCCATTCATTGTTTAACCACCAATAATCCTCTCCAACCGAACATAACCAACCCTGATGGCATTGCAGAAAACCTTGGCACTTTCTGGTCAGAAAACTCCGCTGACTCCAGCTTCTCTGATACTTTCCAAAATAAAAAGAGAGAACGCCTTTCTTTTGCTCCCACCACTCTACCAACGAAAAGAGCTAAGTTTATAGAAAACCCTGTAAACCTGACGGAATTAAACAATGTCATAAATAGTTTGAAAGGTAAAACACCAGGAATGGATAGAATAACTTACCAAATGATAAAAAACTTATCTAAATCCTGTAAATCGAGATTGTTAAACTCATATAACCAAATTTTTTACTTCCATATTCCTCAATCCTATAAAACAAGCATCATACTCCCCATTTTAAAACCAAATAAAGACAAAACACAAATTGACTCATATAGGCCAATATCACTCAATCCCTGTTGCGCGAAGATACTGGACAAAATTGTTGCCCACAGGTTATGGTGGCTTATCTCTACAGACAAGCTTATCAATAGCCATCAAATGGGTTTCAAAAAAGGGAAGTCAGTTTCAGATTGCCTAATATATTTAGATTATCTGATCGCAAATTCCCTTGTCCGTAGAAACCATGTTTCAATTATATCCTTAGATTTCACTAAAGCGTTCGAAAAAATAGGCGGACATGTAATCATTGACCAGCTTTTAAAATGGAATGTAGGCCCTAAAATTATGAAGTATGTTAAAAACTTTATGCTTAATCGAAAAATCATCGTGAAAAACGCATACGTATATTCCGCCCCTCTCCCCCTCGCTAACGGTATACCACAAGGCTCGCCGCTCTCGGTTGTCTTGTTCATCATCGCTTTAAACAGAGTTAGTAATATCATATCACTCCACAAAGAAATTCAATTCTGCGCCTATGCCGATGACTTTAACATTGTCAAGAAAATTGGTAAAAATTAAAATGTATCTATCGCTATACGTAGCATAATAAGAGACATAAATGACTGGTGTGAATATTCTGGAGCCGAACTTTCATTACATAAATGCAAACATCTACATATCTGCCGAAAACATAATAGCGCATGTGAGGTCCACTCTGGCAACCTATTTATCCCTTCGGTGTCCGAACTTAAAATATTAGGAATGGTTTTTAACCAGAAATATAACTGGAATGACCACATCTCATTCTTGCGCATGGCCTTATTAAAGACATTAAACGTTATTAAGTGTCTCTCCAGTACTAAGTATAATTGCAACACTACTTCACTAATTTCGATTGTACACGCACTTTTACTCTCCAAAATGAACTATGGCATACTTCTATACGGATTTTCTGCGAAAAATCAACTTAACAAAATAAAGGCAATTCTACCCTCCGCCATCCGTATTACCCTTGGTGCCCTGCGTACCACCCGTGTCAACCACTTGCTGTTCGAAGCTAATATCAAATCTTTTGAAACGCAACGAAACATTTCCCTACACAAGTTAAGTAAATTAATATTAAACTGTAAAGACACCCCACTTGCAAAAATAATAAATAACATTAAAAAACAAAAACCCAAATACAAAAATCCGTTGCCTATACTAGTCAGAGCTATCGACACCTGCAAAACAATGAATTTCCCTACTTCCCCCGTAACACCTTATTGCTCCTCTCGTCCACCATGGCTCCTCGATCCTTCTTCCATAAACACAAGCCTACACTCATTCAATAAAAACACTACCCCACCAATAGTATATCAACAATATTTTTAGTCCCTTCTTACCAAATTTCCCAACTACCCTCATATTCACAGATGGATATAAGACATCAACTACCACAGCCTACAGCATTACCACTACACACACTATCATTAATACATCCCTCTTACCCGAATATTCGTCAGTCTTTTCCGCCGAGACCATTGCAATTTCACAAGCAATTTCGCTGTTAAAAAGCCGCAAAGGTAAGCATTTAATCTGACCTGACTCCCTTTCAGCCCTTGAAGCCATTAAAAGTACCAGCAACACCAATCACTACATCAACAATATTCGAAATCACCTGCTTGATATCTTCCCAAAAGTAATACTACTTTGGGTTCCGGGACACGTTTCCATCCAAGGAAATGAATTTGCAGACGAAATAGCCAAATCTGCCACCAATGCACCTCTCCTCACATCCCAAAACTATAACCCCAGAGACATACTACAACACATAAAAAAACACTTTAATTGCAAACAACTTAATACCTTTGTCCACACCTCTACATGGTATCAACAAGTTAACACTAGTAAATCTCCCCCCAAAAGTTTCTTCACACCTAGTTCGAGATTAGACCTATAATTTGAAAAATTGAGACTAGGCCACACCAGCACTACCTTACACAATCCCAACGCCCCCTTTGCCCCTATTGCAACACAAACACACCCGCACGTATGAAACATCTCTTAAACAACTGTACTAGATTTAACCGCTTAAGAAAGTAAATTTTCAAAAGTACTTTACCTAAATCCCTTCTTTCCTCAGTTTAACCTAATAGCGTCCAAAAAATCTGTTCCTTCCTGAAAAGCACTAACTTATACCACCAAATCTAATTGCACCGAAAGTATTCAATTAAATCTGTAGCGTGAGGCCTGCGTTGCTATCGCTAATAAAGATACTAGCTTGTAATTTTAATTATAAGTTTAGTTTGTTTAAATAAATAAATAAATAAATAATATTTTTATATGTATGTACTGCTATAAATTTTGGCAGTTGACTACGAAGGTACAACTTAACAGCTGATAGTTTAAAGTCGGTTTAACCCAGCCAGATTGGGCGTTTAAACTGGGTTAAATTGATTGAAAAACTGCACACTGAGTTTAAACTTAATTTAAACGCCAAACAGAGTTAAACTCGCACTGAAAAACTGGCCCTAAGAAGTAGAAGTAATTCATATTAGAAAAAAAACGAAATTATCCATATGCACACTTTCGTTTGAAAGCCGAAATAATGCATATGTATAACAAAAGCCGAAATAATGCATGCATGCACAATCTCGGTAGAAAACCGATATAATGCATATGTGAAAAACGAACTAATGCATACGTGCACAGTTTTGGTTGAAAACCGAAATAATGCATATGGGTATTTCCAATTTCCATACGTCGCATACGTGACAGTCGTACGTTTCAACGTGATACAAACAAGGAATACCATTTGTTTTCTTTAACTTTTTTGGGCCATTGTATAGCACATAATTAGCTCCATATTTAACCGAAAAATGAAAACAATCGAACTGCTTGGTCCTGAAATATAAGCATTTAAAAAGAGTGTCGTTACGTGACCAAAAATGGAAGTAATTTTTTCTTTTCTTACAAAATCGCAAAACTCTGCGAATTGTGGATGGCCATTTTCATGAAACTTATTTTAATATGATTTGGAGCAATTCTAGTTGTTTTTAGAGTTTTTTTTGAATTAATGCAACTTGTTTCAATTTTCTTTTACAACCTCAAGCGTCACGTGACATAAATTTCCATCGTTATATTTTTGTTAATATTGATTTTAAATGAATTTTTTCGCACCGTAGGCCCTGGTAGCTAGTGTGTTTTTTTTTAAGCTAGTTTAATATTTTATATTACTCTAATAAATAATAATAATAATAATAAAAAAATTAATTTTTAAGGCAAATAAAACATATATTTTGTGTAGAATATACTTTATATTTTGACTTCAGCGCTAATTCCGGGTGAATTTGTTGGAAATCTATGATTTATTATGTTTCAACTACATACGCCAAATTCGGACCATAAATACGGTTTTTCGAAATGTCTCGACCATGGCGCCACCTAGAAAGACCATTTCACGCAAACATGATTCTACTTTCATAGCCAGTATATATTTTAAAAAGCAGACAAATCGGCCCGTTAATACGTTAGATATAAAACTTTTATTTTTTTTGTCGTGGTGGACCTTCCGATGGAAACACCCATATGTGAAAAACGAAGTAATGCAACATGCACAGTTTCGGTTGAAAAGCGAAATAATGCATATGGCAAAAACCGAAATAAAGCATACATGCTCAGTTTTGGTTGAAACCGAAATAATGTCTAAATGCACAGTTTCCATATGCGCAATTTCGGTGCCCCGAAATCCCGCCTACGCAAAAAGAAGTTCTGCTCAAAAATACTTCCGCCCCTCTTTTCCGGTAACAAAGTAAGGGGAATTGTACTTGGTAAGGGTTATAGTCCCTAAGCGCGGTCGAAGGCCGCCTACGCAGAAAGAAGTTCGTTTTCATGCAAGGTTTATATATAAGAGGTTGCGCAATGCGCAGGTCCGTTATTCTTTTCTCGCAAAATTGGGCGACAACAACAGCGGAAACAACAAGCAGCGTAAAAAACATAAAATTGAAGTGAAGTGAAGCGATTTCAAACCAATTGTAATCGATAGCTCATTCAAAAATATATTTACAGTAAATTTTAACCAAATTATTACTTATTATTATTATGCCTTTATGTCGAAAAAGCCACAAAACTTGATTTTTCACTGCGGAAAATTTTTGCGAAATTTTCATTTAAACTCGCTATATCGCAGACGTTTA
Organism: Rhagoletis pomonella; assembly: GCF_013731165.1. Lineage (NCBI taxonomy): Eukaryota > Metazoa > Arthropoda > Insecta > Diptera > Tephritidae > Rhagoletis > Rhagoletis pomonella. The sequence continues at coordinate 4,187,085 of NW_023458569.1, read as the reverse complement.
TGTATCGATTGATTTGCAATTTGTACACAATAAACTAGATTCTCTTCTAAAGGAGATGAGTCTAACTGCACTTCTTAATACTTATTTAAAACAAAATGGCGGATATTTTAAAATTTTATAAAAACTAAGGAGGTGGTTTTTTTAAATGCAGAAGTTGTGTTGTGAAGTTTAAAATTTTTGTTTTGTTTTAATGCAGCATATATATACGGACATTTTTGGGAAAGTTTCAGGTTTATACAACAAGTAGTTCTAAAGTTATAACAATATTATGGTGGAGCGGGCGCTCGCCTCTGTATGACAAATATTTTTACTGGCGTGAAAGCAAAAAATCGCCCTGGGACGATATGCGCAGAGAGAGGCAATTTTTATTTCGCGCATTGCGCGACCTTCTATGTATAGATCTTGGTTTTCAGGTATGCACTATTTCGGTTTTGTCATATGCATTATCGGTTTTGAGCCGAAACTGTGCATGTATCCATTACAGTATATTTTGCTTTGCTGGCTTTGTGCTTAAGTGCACATTTAAGATACCTACCCCAAAATGCGCATCAGCGGCATTATTTTTAACATTTATAAGGAAACTGCTGCAATAGATGCATTCAACATACCTGCAAATTAGCGATACCTACCTTAAAAATGTTCAGCTATTATCAATTATTAAAGAAAATAGAACGTTTACCTGCACTGGCTCTACACTTTCCCTAATTTTACAAGCTTTAATTTGTTTTGCTCATCTCGCAGAACAACGAAAACGGCTATCATTTTATGTAGTTATATAGATAATTGGATACCATTCGAGAAATATTTCGCTTGCAGTAATTTCTACGTGGTAAGTGCTCCCCCATTAGTTGTGTTTAATGAGACCGAAAAAAGTTCAGAGCAGCTAAAGTTAGAGCAAAATCGAGCAGATGTCAAAAAAACAATAGAGCAAGTTAGAGCAACTCAGTTCACAAATCTCATGAAACACTTTTGAGGCAGAAATTCTCAAAACGGTTTCTTGCGCTAAGTTACTCCATCAAAAAAGCTGGTGCAGAAAATCGTGCTCTAAGTTGCTCTAGTTCCACTTAGCGCAGACTCATGAAACTAAAAAAGTAAGTGCGCCTCACTATGGGACTACAGCGGCCAAAAGAAGTAAAAACAGATTATCAAATTCTGAAAAAGTAATTACGCAGATGCATAGCAAAATATCCAGCTAACCCAAATCAAAAAGAATTTTGGATAAAAACGCATATCTGCAATCATGACACGAGCGAAAAAATAAATTTGTAAGAACAAATTTTGATTTTTTCGCAAGTAATGTGAATTAATTTTTCCAGTTGTGGGCATATATAAAAAGCCAATCTGATTGATGAGTACCTTTTGAATATATCTGTGGCCAAACATTGCTTTAAATTTTTATAAAACTTTTGAGTTGCATAAAACAGTTTACCTTGAAATTCTACATAATTTTGTGAGTGTAAAATTTTTCGAGCGCTTACTTTAAAAAGGAATATTTAAAAAGGACCTAGGAAGCGAGCTAAATTATACTTAGGACCAGTTAACATTAAATATGCGTGTCACATCTCAAATAGTTCCAGCTGCGAGGAACTGCGAGTTCAGATGCTATTCCTCCTTTTATAGACCCACCTCCTGTAAAATTTATTGAATTTTTATTGCAGAGCTGAAAGGAAAGACGCTGATATGTACATAAAATGAATAATATGCAATATAAAGTGGAAAATAAAGAAGGTGTAGATATTAATGACTCGCCAATCTATTAATCACAATCAACATTCACCCAAATATGAACGCCTCTCTGGACGAGATGCGTTTTCGAAGGCAAGAGTCCTTAGCTAAGCTTTTGTTGTAGAAAATGTAGGTAAAATTGAAAGTTTCGGTGCAAATACATATCATGCACATAATTTGGTATAGAGGTATTGTACATGTTTTCGTTTTGTCATTTTTAAAATGAAGAAATAGGACCTTCTTTAGAAATAATGTGCCTGTTCATTTTCTCCAAAATTCATAAAATTTAGTACTTGGAGCCAAAAAAGTTGTGTAGGAGGTGAGCGCTGAAATAAGAAATTCTTTATTATCTTTCAAGTTGGAAAATTTTGGCTTAAACGAGCAGGGCACACCGAATTTCATCAAAAAAAATTTTTTTTTTTTTAATTTGCGCCTGATTTTCTAGAATTACTGGACGATGACGTAAACCGATTTTAACGATCTTTCATATTTAAGCTTTTCTCGCTAAAATCAGCGTATGCTCTAAATTTCATCAAAATCGGATAACATTTACTATTTCCGCCCACAAAAGCTGTGGCACGCCCACACGTAGCGCACGTAGCGCGTTGAATTTTACCTTTTTCCACATTTCTTCATTCCTAAGTGCCGAACAGCGCATATACGAAATTTCAGCGAATTTCTAGTACAGCTACTACTTTTGGCCGCAGCTTATATGGGGACGTCCCACTGTGCGCCTGGGCCACACTGCAGAAGTGAAACTTACGTTACATATCTATTTTGTCTCATAACCAGTATACATATGTACATATATGCATATTTACATCTGCTTTTGCTTAAGGTTATATTTTTTTCTTTTTTCTATTTAGATCACTACCCCTACCTCCGTTCCTTCTAATTACATTTATGTATGTTATTCTGTGTTCCTTTATCTTCAGTTTTATCTTTATACTCTGTCGATAACAAAATCGATTGTAACATCCAACAAAATATCGATAACAAAATTAATAAAAATATCGATAACAAATTCGATAAAAATTTAGATACCAAATCGTTTAGAAAACCGATATACAATATCGATAACAAAATGAATAAAAATATCGATAACAAAACAGGTAACAAATTTGATAACAAATTTCGTTCAGAAAATCGATAAAAATATCGATAACAAAATCTATAAGTAATCGATAATTAAATCGATAACAGTATCGATAACAAAATATCTACAATAACATCGATAACAAAACCAATAACAATATCGATTAAAAGTATCGATAACAAAAATCGTTAAAAATATCGATTACAAAATCGATAACAAAATCGATAAAAATATCAGTTATTATATCGATAGGTTCCGAAGATATCGATAGCAAAATCGATAACAAAGGCGATAAAAATATCGGTTTTTATATCGATAAGTCCCGAGAATCCTGAAAATCTCTAAAATCCCAAATAGTTCACAGATTGAGTCTCTGTGTCTCCGTGTATATCCTTTTCTCTATAATTACCTTTATTTTAATCTTGTATGTATGTTATTCTGTGTTCCTTTATCTTCATTTTTATCTTTATACTCTGTCGATAACAAAATCGATTGTAACATCCAACAAAATATCGATAACAAAATTAATAAAAATATCGATAACAAATTCGATAAAAATTTAGATACCAAATCGTTTAGAAAACCGATATACAAAACCGATAAAAATATTGATAGCAAAATGAATAAAAATATCGATAACAAAACCGATAAAAATACCGATAACAAATTTGATAACAAAAATCGTTCAGAAAATCGATAAAAATATTGATAACAAAATCGATCAATAATCGATAACAGTATCGATAACAAAACCAATAACAATATCAATAAAAAGTATCGATAACAAAAATCGTTAAAAATATCGATTACAAAATCGATAACAAAAGCGATAAAAATATCGATTATTATATCGATAAGTCCCGAGAATCCTGAAAATCTCTAAAATCCCAAAATAGTTCATAGTAGTGTGTCTCCGTGTATATCCTTTTCTCTATAATTACCTTTATTTTAATCTTTCTTCCTCTATCTTCATCTTTACTTTTATCGGTATCCTCATCCTTATCTTTTTCTTTATATTTATCTTTGTTTTTACTTTTTTATACCCGAGCGCACTTGTGCACAAGGGTATATTAATTTTGTTCACATAACGGTTGTTTGTAACAGCCAAAACGAATCGAGATAGATATAGACAAATGTATACATATATGCTCAGAATGAATAGAGAAATCGATTAAGCCATGTCTGTCTGTCCGTCCGTCTGTCCGTCTGTCCGCCCGTCCGTCTACACGATAACTCGAGCAAAAATTGAGATATCTCAACGAAATTTGGTATGTAGGTTTCTGTTAATCCAAGAAAGGTTGGTATTGAAAATGGGCGAAATCGGAGTGTAACCATGCCCACTTCCCATATAAACTGCGATATTTCAGTAACTACTGAAGATAATTCACTCAAAATTGGTATTTACAATAATTTACAGACGAAAAATAAGAATATTATAAATTTTTGGAAAATGGGCGTAGCCACGCCCACTTATGGTTATATGTGTATATCTTGGTAACCGCTGCACCAATTTCTTCCAAACTTGGCACAGTTGTTGGCCTTGGTACAGCATACTAAATGGCCGAAAATTTAAAAAATCGGACAATAACCACGCCCACATCCCATATAACGGTTATTTAGAGAAATACAAAATCTTCGATAAATCAGTAAATATTAAAGCTAATTTATTCAAAATTGACGCTAGCAACAATTCTTTACCAAGAAATACGTTTATGATAAAATTTTGGAAAATGGGCGTGGCCCACTTATGATCACATATATGTATATCGGTAACCGTTCTACCAATTTGTACCAAACTCGATGGTTATTGTGCTTGCCACATATAAGCAAAACGTTGAAAATTATTGAAATCGGACTGAAATTACTAAATAATTAATTAAAATTTATAAAACTCGGTACGGGAATTGTTTTTGGTTTGGAAAATTTTTGAAATCAGATAATAACCATGCCACTCTACTATACGGGTACTTTTATAAAAAGATAATACTACTATACGCATAGCCAAAGCCAAATCGCTTAACGATAAGACAAATATTTTAAGTAGTACAATTGCATTGCACATCTCACTTGTGAGAAAATGTGTATAGTTAGTTGCGTAACTGATTTATATATCTGACAGAAAATTTTTTCAAAATATGTACATATGTACATACATACACCTCATTCTAACACTCTAGGAAGTATCAACTGCAAAAACAAATTTTTGAAAAGGTCAAAAAATTCAGTCGGCTACCCTGATGGGTATGCAAATTTCTAAATCAGCCGAGTGGCTAAAATTGTATTTGAATAGGTACATGGCACATGCATACACATGTATATATATACTATTTATTTGATAATATCTAAGTATGTATGCCAAATAAATAGTTTTACGCCTTCTCAAACGATCGTTGGTTTTCCCAACCAAGCACCGTTTTTTGTTATGGCATTTTGAAGGAGTGGATGAAAATAAATTAACAAATGTATTGTGTATTCCTTTTGCCTGGGTTATAATGCACGAGGCGGAACGTAACAATTCGTAAGGATCCATTGATTTTAGATCTCCCATACGTTACGTTTCGCCCAGACCATTATAACCATTCGCATTGATTTCACATACAATAAATAGTTAAGTGACAGTTCACTCCGTCCCGTTACTTCCATTATATCCCAGGTAGTTATGTTCATTTCTTTAAAAAAATACTTGCGAACGAATGTTTTAATCACTTAGCAGGTAGCCTCGTAGTTATTGGTAAAATCTTCGTTTGAATGCGGGTTTTCTAGCAGCAGTATGAGTTTTTACCTACTCGAACATGTATTTTATGTATAAAGGATACGTGAACCATTTAAAATATTCTCAGTATTTATAATTCACTTAAAATCTGTAGAGTGCATAAGCGGAATGAAAAACTGTGTCAACGAGAAAAATTTCGTGTGCGTTTTTAAAGTAGTGACGTGTTTTTAAAAATTTTAAATTTTGGAAATTGGCCATAAACAATAAAAACATCACAGGCCAGAAAACACCCAACTGCCGAGAAAGCTCCAGGACAATCTTACCACAACTTCTGAGGCAACAAGATAACGGAAGACCCCCATTCGGCAAATCATCGAACAAATAGTTGGAAGCAGAGGTGCAACGAGCGGAGAAACTCTTCATAAGGAAAAATATTTTTAGGTATTTAAGCAATTTAATTTACGTAAGTTTTTATATCTTTTATACTCAACACAGATAAAGTATAATGCCTAGATTAAGACAAAAATCTATGTTATTAAGACGCATCCAAAATAGAAGGCAGATGCAATCTTTTCGGGAAGATAATATACATAGATCAAATGAACAATCCTGAAACACAGCAAATCGGTCTAGACGTCGGTTAGATCCGGAAGTTCGCTCTTCTGAGCAAAGTTTAAATACACTTCAACGCAGATATCGTCGAGAAAGCTCTCAAGTTCGGTCAGAAGAGCAACAGAGAAATACCCGAGAGCATGTATCTCGGCGCGAGAACTCTCAATATCGCGCTATTGAGCAAAGTAGAGATACTCACCAACGTAGG
>NW_023458569.1:4178795-4180631 GCF_013731165.1 Rhagoletis pomonella | reverse complement strand
TTTAACCATTTGACCCTTTTTGGAGCGACATTTTTTCAATTTGAATAGCAATATCTCCACAACAAGAGTTTTCCCAGATATAAGCTATATACCAGATGAAAACTAAGGTTTTGCGCTAGACTTGTGGAAACCTAGAATAAAATCGACTAACCAGTTTTTGTGAAAATGCCCGAAATATCTATTTTCAGCAGCCCGATTTTTAGTTTTCAGGCGATAACGTTATGGCATATTTATATTTTATAAACACAAAAGATAACGTTAGATAGCTTGTTTGAAGACACTTCTACTGATATCCACATCAATGACATGGACTCAGTAGTGCGGCCTCAGTGGTAGTTTAAAAAATTGCTTTTTTTCGAATTTCAGGCAGCAGCCACGCCCACACAGGCATACGAATCAAAACACCCTGGAACAAAACCTTCTTAGTTTTTTGTGTACTTTAATTCCTGAAAGTTTGAAAAAAATTAAATGATGGTACGTACAGACGCCACATACATACCAAAGCATCTCGTAGTGGAAACACGAACCAAAACACATTTACCTCTATATCTTTCCAACTAGTGGCCGGAACTTAATATATAAGGTATCGTTTGAAAGGTATTGGCCTATAGAATAACTCTAAATATGTTGGGTGTATCCACATGCCCCCTTAAACAGGCAAAAGCAAAAAAAACGTTTTTTGTTTCGCAACACTTTAGCCAAATTTTTAAGAATCCGGTTAATCGTTTACTAAGCTTGAATATATTTTCTGGACGCACTCTGCAAGACCTTTCCAACGATATATCAAACATGTCGATTGGACGTCTGGATAAAAACTTCCAAATATCGTGTATATATAAGCGAGTCATTTCAGCATGCTTCTGTTTCTGCTTTCGTCACTCGCGCGCACTGCCGTGCGCTGTGATAAACGCATACTCCAAAGACTGAAAAACAACAATAGAAGGATGAGCGATTAAAAGTATTCACAGTCGCTAATTGAGCGACTAAGCGACACTCACAATAGCATCGATAATCGATAATCGCTTAATAGTCGTTTATCTACTGCTAGTCGACATTCGCAAAAGGGGAGTGAGTAACCGGCCCTTAAGTAGACTTTTTTTGTTCGGAGGCTAAGATCCCCTTCAAAAGACAAGAGCCTAAAGCGCGTTTTTATGAAAAGTATATTTTTAGAGCATGCGTTGGAAAAATATTTATGTGTTGCTCTTTCTTTCACAAATTTTTGTTATATCCTTTTTATACAAGTACCTATTCGCAGATTGAATAAAAATGTATTTATATACATATGTATGGAAATGCATCTATTATATGAGGCCTTGAGTGCCGGAGTAGCTTAACTGACATTTCAAAAAAAGTTGAGGTGCACCTAAATATGCATTACCAGAATTGAAATGGCAATAGCTCGACGCACGTCCTTTTAGTTTTCTTTTATTATAATATGTAGCATCACGTAGATGCAACGAATTTTTTAGTAAAAGACCGCTTTTATTTTTTATAGATCCCTCTTTCTCATATTATGTAAAATGAATTTGTTAAGTTTTCTTTTAATAAAAGTATTTATTGTACCCATGTCTTATTCATGGTAACTAAACGAGGTTTATCAATGTTATTGTGGCTTATTAACATTTTATTTTTAATATTTTTATTGAGCTTTGTACCACGATTGTTTATTGGGAAAAATTGAAAAAGCAACAAAGTCTAAGCGGTAGAAGTTATAGCAGCTATTTCGGAGATCACCACATTTTATTTTTAATATTGCGAATTCGATGTTCAAAGTCAGAAGCGTTAACCACTGAGCTATGTACATCCCGTAAACTCTTGTTGCTAACTCATTTTCCT
>NW_023458569.1:4177470-4178695 GCF_013731165.1 Rhagoletis pomonella | reverse complement strand
TTTTTTTAATGTGACTTTATACACGACAAACTTACCAATAGTTACTAAACTAAAAAAAAAAAAGTTGCCAGGTTACCAAGCGCTCAAAAAGCTATGTACCTATTTTGGTCACAAGTGACCAAATGTGGCAACCGTGTATGTAGCTATAAGTGGCATCGATGCCTTCGCGAACGTTCATTGCTGTCGTTCTCGTTCATAAGTGAATGTAAATGCTGCGTCAAACATTCGCGGAAAGTTGGTGTGGTTGGAGATACTATTCCAGGCAGTGTTGCCAACTTTTGATTTTCAAAAGGCACCAAAATCTTGGAAAAAAGGCGTTTTACCAAACTAAAAGCACCAAATTTTTTTTAATCAAAGGATGCTTTTTTCATAACAGTTTGTATTTAACAAAAGCAAAAATTAACAATATTTACAAAAATACATACATAAATCAATACACAAAACATTTTCGCTCATAACTATTGAATAGCCTCTACACATGCTATGATGACTCATGCTTTCGACGTAATACCGAAGTACTATTAAAACTACTATATCTCGAGAAAGAAAAATCGAATCGCAACACACGAAAATAATGCCCTAAGTAGAAATGAGCAAGAAATTTTATGTTTTCATTATATAACCTCAAATATCGCAAAAATTAGAAAAGAAAAAAAGAAATCCTTAACTTACCTGCGTACTAGCATTTTCAACGCGACTAGAATTCAACAAGGTGGGTTTACAACTTCAGCTTTTTATCAATCATGGTTGTATTTTAGTGCATTTAAATTTGTATATCCTTGTAAATTCCGCATCTTCATGAGACACCGCAGCTTATAATATTTCAAATTATTTCAGGTTTTAACTACCTCGGAGTAATATTAGTTCAAAAAAGCACTAAAAAAGGCACTAGGCACTAAGTATTTTTTTTGGCGTTTTAATCTTCAAAAAGCACTAAATCTGGTGCTTAAAGCACCAAGTTGGCAACTATGATTCCAGGGGTGGGCAAGACCGAGGCCGAAAAGAGCCACATGTAAATTCTAAATGCTACAAAGAGCCGCAAAAAAAAAAAACAAAAGTTTTATTTTTAATTAAAATTATTATTAGATATGAAAAACCTTAATTTAATATTATTCGAAAGTACGTAAGATAGATGTTAAAGAAAATTCAAAAGATCTCTTTCGCTAACGTCAGTTAAGGCCGTTCGTAACAGTTCTGTTAAATGTTGGTTAGTCAGTAGGTTCGT
>NW_023458569.1:4174990-4177370 GCF_013731165.1 Rhagoletis pomonella | reverse complement strand
AATATTAAATTAAGGTTTTTCATATCTAATAATAATTTTATTTAAAAGTAAAACTTTTGTTTTTTTTTTTGTGGCTCTTTGTAGCATTTACATGTGGCTCTTTTCGGCCTCGGCCTTGCCCACCCCTGGAATCATAGTTGCCAACTTGGTGCTTTAAGCACCAGATTTAGTGCTTTTTGAAGATTAAAACGCAAAAAAAAATACTTAGTGCCTAGTGCTTTTTTGAACTAATATTACTCCGAGATAGTTAAAACCTGAAATAATTTGAAATATTATAAGCTGCGGTGTCTCATGAAGATGCGGAATTTACAAGGATATACAAATTTAAATGCACTAAAATACAACCATGATTGATAAAAAGCTGAAGTTGTAAACCCACCTTGTTGAATTCTAGTCGCGTTGAAAATGCTAGTACGCAGGTAAGTTAAGGATTTCTTTTTTTCTTTTCTAATTGTTTGTACAAATTTTGATTTTTTTACCACCTGAATGGTGCTGAATCCAAATCTCGCCGCACAATTGCTCTAGTACTAGAATTTTTATATATCCTACCCCCAGATTGCCAAAAACATGGGTTTTTGCGATATTTGAGGTTATATACTGAAAACATCAAATTTCTTGCTCATTTCTACTTAGGGCATTATTTTCGTGTGTTACGATTCGATTTTTCTTTCTCGAGATATAGTAGTTTTAATAGTACTTCGGTATTACGTCGTAAGCATGAGTCATCATAGCATGTGTAGAGGCTATTCAATAGTTATGAGCGAAAACGTTTTGTGTATTGATTTATGTATGTATTTTTGTAAATATTGTTAATTTTTGCTTTTGTTAAATACAAACTGTTATGAAACAAGTAAAAAGGGGCTGTCTTCGGCTATGCCGAAGCCTTCATAACTTTCATGAAAATAAAAAAGCTGTCTTTCATCTACTACTTCTTACTAAATTTTCAGCGTAAAAATATTCAATATGAAAATACTATTTATTTTTTTATAAATATCTAATAAATATTTACATCGTACATACAAATTTCCTTATGTGTTCAGTTAATTTTTATACCCGAGCGCACTTGTGCACAAGGGCATATTAACTTTGTTCACATAACGCTTGTTTGTAACAGCCAAAACGAATCGAGATAGATATAGACAAATGTATACATAAATGCTCAGAATGAATAGAGGGGTCGATTAAGCCATGTCTGTCTGTCCGTCCGTCGGTGTACACGATAACTCGAGCAAAAATTAAGATATCTCAACGAAATTTGGTATGTAGGTTTCCATTTATCCAAGGTAGGTTGGTATTGAAAATGGGCTAAATCGGACTGTAACCACGACCACTTCCCATATAACGGTAATTTTCAGAAATACGAAAACTGCGATATTTTAGTAACTACTGAAGATTATTCACTCAAAATTGATATTTACAATAACTTTTAGACGAAAAATAAGAATATTATACATTTTTGGAAAATGGGCGTAGCCACGCCCCACTTATGGTTACATGTGTACATCATGGTAACCGCTGCACCAATTTCTCCCAAACTTGGCACAGTTGTTGGCCTTAGCACAGCATACCAAATGGCCGACCATTTTTAAAATCGGACGATAACCACGCCTACATCCCATATAACGGTAATTTAGAAAAATACAAAATCTTCGATAAATCAGTAAATATTAAAGCAAATTTAATCAAAATTGATGCTTGCAACAATTCTTTACCAAGAAAGACGTTTATGATAAAATTTTGGAAAATGAGCGTGGCACCGCCCACTTATGATTACATATATGTATCTCGGTAACCGTTATACCAATTTGTACCAAACTCGGTATGGTTATTGTGCTTGCCACATAAAAGCAAAATGTTGAAAATTATTGAAATCGGACTAAACTTACAGCCGCTTTTCATATAGCGGTAATTTTCAGAAATGCTTTAAACTGCAATATTTCGAAATTAAAGGACGCTAATTTGCTCAAAATTGATACACCCCGGCTTACCATCTAGCGGTAGCTTTCGGAAAGGTGAAAAACATATATTTAATACTTGCGCCGGGTATTTAATGTTCGGCTCCACCCGAACTTAGACTTTCTCACTTGTTATTTTATTCTTTATTTAATTTTTATCTACTACTTTTAAATTTCAAATACATTAAATAAAACAAAAACACTTATGATAAAGTAAATTAAAGTGTTCTACAACAAAGTGTGTAAATTCAAACGTATGTAGTACATGTGAAAATATAATAACATTAATCGCCAACACTAAAAAATATCCCGTCATGGTCGCTGAATGAGGTTTCATATGTTATCGCCCTTGTTCTGTCTGCAGAAAAACTTGCCAATAACCAATCAATCGCGGTTTGTTGCTTTGTAGTAGGAAGATGTTCCAG
>NW_023458569.1:4173774-4174890 GCF_013731165.1 Rhagoletis pomonella | reverse complement strand
TATTTATCGCGTCAGTATGTACATGTTTTTGTGTTGAGAGGTTTAAACTCCAATAGATGAAGCCTGGAAATCTTATCTAAATTTAATGTTATTTTATTGAAAATCATCTATACTTTTTATTATATGTATGGTGATCACGGTTGCCACATTTAGTCACTTGTGACCAAAATAGGTAGCTTTTTGAGCGCTTGGTAACTTGGCACCTTTTTTTTTTAGTTTGGTAACTTTTGTCCTGTGGTTGAGTGTAGCGATGACAAAACTAATAGAAACAATTATATTGATCGGGCAACACAGTGCTCAGCAAAAATAAATAACCACATATAGAAGAAAATTATCGCTGGGCAGTCTGCGCCTGTCTCACGTTCAATATTTATTGCGATATTTGGATGGTGATCCATATTAATGGATTTCAAAATAGTGATGGATCGCGCAGGAATGCTAAATACATGTTCAATATTTATCGCGTCAGTATTTATATGTTTTTGTGTTGAGAGGTTTAAAGTCCAATAGATGAAACCTGGAAATCTTATCTAAATTTAATGTTATTTTATTGAAAATCTTCTATACTTTTTATTATATGTATGGTGATACCACATCTTATTTGTTCGAAATGCAACGCGAAATGCCGAGCCCCGAATTGATATCACGAAATATGCCACACGTTCAATACTTATTGACAGATCTTTGAGTCATATATTATATATATCTATATATTTGTGCGGTGTATTTGGGCTCCTTAGCGCATCGGTATATGCACTTAGGGCCGGTTACTCAATGTCTGGTTAAACATAGTTATCGACGTTACCGACTCCCTGTTGTATGAATGGAGTCGAAGACGTCGATAACGATGTTTAACCACAGATTAGTGTTTACCCGGACATTGAAGCCCCTATTTCGAGTGCGACTGGCAGTAGAATAGAAATTTGTAAATCGAGACGATCATCTTTTATTTTGCTATTGTGTAACTTGATCGATAAAAATTTGTACTATTGTGAATGGTTGACTGAATTGTAAACAGCTGTTTGTTTGTTTACATTTGTTTCTTTAGTGTTTCATTTACATCATTTTGAAAGTTATTGCCTTTATTATAAAATTTAAAAAATGGATACAGTTGAA
>NW_023458569.1:4159570-4173674 GCF_013731165.1 Rhagoletis pomonella | reverse complement strand
GTGATACCACATCTTATTTGTTCGAAATGCAACGCGAAATGCCGAGCCCCGAATTGATATCACGAAATATGCCACTCGTTCAATACTTATTGACAGATTTTTGAGCCATATATTATATATATCTATATATTTGTGCGGTGTATTTGGGCTCTTTAGCGCTTCGGTATATGCACTTAGGGCCGGTTACTCAATGTCTGGTTAAACATAGTTATCGACGTTACCGACTCCCTGTTGTATGCATGGAGTCGAAGACGTCGATAACGATGTTTAACCGCAGATTAGTGTTTACCCGGACATTGAAGCCCCTATTTCGAGTGTCGACTGGCAGTAGAATAGAAATTTGTAAATCGAGACGATCATCTTTTATTTTGCTATTGTGTAACTTGATCGATAAAAATTTGTACTATTGTGAATGGTGGACTGAATTGTAAACAGCTGTTTGTTTGTTTACATTTGTTTCTTTAGTGTTTCATTTACATCATTTTAAAAGTTATTGCCTTTATTATAAAATGTAAAATGTAAAAATAATCAATCCACTAAGGGAACTAAACATTATGATTGAGTTTATATTAATTTTGTACCTTAGTGTTGCGATATGTCTTAAATTCCGTATGTTGACTTCGTCTAGATATGGTGACGATAGCGTTGCAATGTGCTCGGTAAACTTAATATCTTGTGCCACGGGAGCCTCCGGAGTCAGTTGGTACTCATTCTTGTGGTTGATGTAACTACTGTCGTTAATGGTCACTTTGCTTTTGAATATAATTAGGTACGGTGATCATTGATTTGTCTTCTTGTTGTATTTCCGCCTAGCGATTGTTAATTATAACGACACCATCGTCTACCATTTCTATGGGCGATATGTTGTGGGCGGATGTAGTTGTTGTTGTTGTTGTTGTAGCGGCTACTAAGCCCCGTTCGGGACGGTTCATCCATCATCGTTTTCGTCTATTTCAGCTAGGGGGAGGCCCAGGAAGTGTGCTACTTCCAGAGGGGCTGTCCATAGGGACAGGGGCGTTAGCTGAGTGGGATTCTCAGGGCATGTGAAGAGGTGCCGGGAGTCATGTGGCGACTCTCCACATGCCGGGCATTGGTTGGGCACATCCTCGTTGATTCTACTCAGGTAGCTGTTGAGCCTGCTGCAATAGCCAGAGCGAAGTTGGGCTATTGTTGTGCGGGTCTCCCGAGGCAGACAAAGTTCTGTCCCGTCCACGTCCGGTGGTTGTGTGCCTAGAACGGCATTCACAGGGCGGGAGTCTACATAACTTTAGACTGATTCCCTGTGAATGCCGTTGAGGGCCTGTCGGTAGGTTGTCGGGTCCAGAGGTTGTTTAATATACCTCTCGACTTCGTCTGTCAGTTCGTAAAGATGCCTCCTGACGTGCCGTGGCGAGGGCTCTTCCGCGAGCAATTGCCCGCTGGGATGGCCACGTCTGTAGCTCGAGGAACTGCTTGCAGAGCATTATGATATGCTCCTTTACCGGGAGCACCTGGGCCTCGTCGTGAAGGTGATGTAGAGGCGTCATCAGGAGGCATCCTGTCGCGGTTCGTAATGCCGTGTTTTGGCAGGTCTGCAGCTTCATCCACTGCGTCCTGCTAGTCCCCGGCGACCATACGGGCGCTGCGTAGTTCAGAACCGGCAGGCCAATTGCCTTGTATGTTGCCAACAACGTTTCTTTATCTTTGCCCCAAGTACTGCCGGCCAGCGACTTGAGGACATTGTTGCGGCTCTGTACTTTGTTGACAATTGCGGTTGTATGCGCCGAGAAGGAGAGCAGACTGTCGAAGGTAACTCCCAGGATTTTCGGGTTATTCACCGTCGGTATTGTTACGTCATCGACGTGAATACCCAGTGGCAGTCTGACCTCCTTCGTCCAGGTGGTGAAAAGGGTTGCCGAAGATTTCGCAGGGGATAGGGCTAGGCTCCTTGCAGTGAAGAAGCGAGAAAGTTCGGAGAGGTAACCGTTTACTTTTGAGCACAAGTCATCAATTCCATTCCCAGACGCCATGATCGAACAATCGTCAGGACATGAGACTATATTAACACCCTCTGGTGGCTGAGGAAGCTTTGATATGTAATAATTAAACAGTGTCTGGGACAGGACACCACCCTGTGGTACCCCTTGTTTAATTTTACGTGGCTTGCTGGTTTTGTCTGTGAAGATTACTGACGAGTGTCGACCACTCAGGTAATTCGCCGACCGCCGTTTGAGTCCCTGTGGGAGTGAGGAGGCCTCTATATCTTCTAGTAGCGTTGAATGACTGACAGTGTCGAACGCCTTGGACAGGTCCAACGCTACTAGAATAGTTCTCTCACGGGGGCGGTTTCGGTTTAGGCCACGAGTTATCTGGGTTCCTGCAATATACTTAAGGGCGGTGCCAATAAAGTTCAGACTACGAGAATGTCGGTGGTGAATTCTTAGTACTCCTAAAAGATTTGTAATTTGGTCCGAGTCGAGTTGTAGCAGTTTCTTTATGTGCGTATGTGGAAAAAGCTCACCGTAGTTGTTTGTTTCTTCGACAATTTTTTCGAATACGGTTAGGTTCGTTTGGTGGGTTAGGTAATCGTATCCCGTCAAGGTAGCAACCAGTCCGTCAGATATCGGTTAGAACTGCTATGGTATGGAGGTGTCGTGAATATGTTTATCCCGAAATGATCCCTTAGAAGAGATTTGATTGTTTCGGAATTAAAAGATTTTTCGTTATCAAATACTACCGTTGGTGTCCCTTTATATATGTACTATGAATATACTATGAATTTATGAAGATGAATAAAACAACAAAAACCAATTCAAAACTGAAAACACAAAAAATTCAAAGCTTGCATCATTGGTCCTTTCACATCTATTATCGATCTAGAATTAATAGATGAAACTATGGCAAATTTGGAAAATTTTTCGATACAAGTTAGGAAGTGGCACCTATCTGTTGAATATATATCGAAATGCAGGATTTCACCGGGTTGTGCTGATATTGGCGTTTTCCCTATTGTAGGGTTTGGGGGATGGCGTTGATACTTGGCCTCAAGGCAGATTTTGCAATTTGAAGCGATTTCTTTGGAGCTTTTATAGATGTTTGGAAAAAAATAGTCCTTCAAAACCTGCAAGGTGTTTTCCCGTGCTGATCTATGAGCACGGTTGTGCTGAGTAGCAAGAATTTCGACTTGGTCGCTTTTGTTAGTGACGTCTATGACCCTATTCATTGTATGACGGAACTTGACGGATGGGAACATTTTAATTAGTTTATCCTGGATCTGTCCTAATACTGACAGTTCGCAAAATATCCCGTTGATCACATTGGGGTTTACAGCCGTCTTTAGCAGGTCGAATATGTCGTCCTGCGAAGAAAATGTAATTTCGTGTCGGACCTGTGTTTGAAAAAAATTTTTAGTAGTTTTCCTTGCTGTCGTCTCCGAGTCGAGAATTAGTTGGTTTCTAAAGCAGTTTATTGGGTTTTGCACCGTCGGTATGGTTCGCGTGAGGGATTCCTCACTGTGATTTGTGATTCTATTTGCTTCGCTATCTAAGATAATTTCAATTTTCTTTGACTTATTTGTGCCCACAGTGCCGTTTTCTCCGCGTAAAAATTTAGTAAGAGGTTTGGCGATTTGTGCATAATCCTTGATGAATCTCCGACCAAGAAAGGATCTTAGGTAGCGGAGGGTTTTGGGAATTTCATAGTTCATAATAGCGTCGACCTTGTCAGGGCAGGTTTTAATACCCTTGGCTGACACGACAAAGCCCAAAAATTCAACCTCGCCTTTAAAGAACTTTGATTTTTCTAAAGAAACACGCATTTTTGCATCGTAGAGCCTGGCAAGAATTCTGCCGATATCCCTGAGATGTTGTTCCTTTGTCTTTGAAAATATAATCACATCATCTATGTAAACGTGACAACATCCGCCGATTTCGTCCCTAAGGATATCATCGATCGCTCTTTGAAAAATACTCGGCGCGTTCTTTAGCCCGAATGGGAGTCGGCAAAACTCGTATTTTCCGTTATTTACCGAAAATGCGGTTTTCTCCCTATCACGTTCAGCCAATTTGATCTGGTACAATCCTGATTTTAGGTCTAGTGAAGTGAAGTAGGACGAATGGCCTAGGTTGGCTAAGATGACTGACATGTCGGGAATCGGGTATTTATCACTAGTAGTTTTCTCGTTCAATTTCCTGAAATCAACTACTAGACGCATTTTACGTTCGCCGTTTTCATCGACTCCTTTCTTGTTGACACCCCATATTGGGTTATTGTACGGTGATCATGAAGGCTGAATAATGCCATCGTTAAGCAGATTCTTTATTTCCTTATTCACAAATTCGGTTGCTGCCATTGGATATGGGTACGCCTTTGAATAAACGGGCTCATTATCTGTAGTCGTAATGGTAGCAACGACATTGGTGTTATAAGGCAATGGTGTTGTGGGGTCCGCGAACACACCTGACTGATCTTGAATCATGGCTGAGAAATTATCGCTGAGTTCCGGGGGAATGGTTGTATTGTCAACCGCAATATGATTTAGTTTCCCTGAATAAAGGTAAAGAAGCTTTTCCTCTTTGCCATCAAAGTGTAAAATTCCTCTCTTTACGTCGACCGTCGCATTCATTAACAGGCCGTAACCAATTATTCCGTCAAAGCTATTAAGGTAAGGTAGTATAAAGAAAGGGGTGGTTCGGCCGAGGACATTCACGAGACATTCTGAGGTGATCTTAGTTTTGCCGTGAATAGATTGAACTTTGTGGGTTTTATTCCCTTCAAAACATCTAAGTTCTTAATATAATTTTTCGATGCTCCGATATCGATCAAGAATTTAAGCTTTACCCCTCCTAGTGTCCTTGAAATGTAAGGGAGGAGGGATTGTCCTCTAAAAAATTAACTTCATCTGAAGTTCCTAGCTCGTCCTCGTCGTAACCAAAATTGGTTTCTGTATCGTCGTATTGATCGTAAGTATAATAGTGGTTATCGTAGGTCCTTTCGTCATGGTCCTTTGCTTGAGGATCGACCTGCTGCGCTAAGCTATTAATCCTTTGAACCTTTGCTATTGGCTGCCTGTCCGAACCTATTTGTCTTTTTACTGCTTTGTCTTGGAAGTTAAGACCTGCTGGTCTTGAAGATCCCTTTGCGTTAGTATTTGCATTAAAGGCAGGTTTACTATAGTTCAGTAAAGCTCTCTGGTCGTATGATGTCCTTGGGAGTCGGTTAGATGTACCTTGCATCCTATTGGTAGGAAATTGGTGGTTCGGTTTGTTTAGTACAAACTGGGACGTTGAGGCATCAACCGCCATGGGCACGGGTCCGTTCTGTCCTTGCGTTTGCTGGGAGATTTGTTTGTAATTGGGTGAACTAAAGTGATTCTGACGCTCCGTAAAGGTGGCAAAAGTGTTCGCAAATGCCGTGGGCTGGTGGTTGGATTGTAACTCCTGCGCCAGCGCTAAAGCTGAAGGCATATCCTTTGGCCTAGACGAGAACAGAATGTCGCACATTGGCTGCTGCAGCCCAGATGTGAATGTCCTAAGGGCATCCTGTCTGTACTTCTGGCTAAGGGAATTTATTAGTTCCGTATTGCCTTCGTTCACCATCATGGTCTTGTTAATTAGAAGCGCTAGCTTCTTCTCAACCTCATCATAAAATTGCGTGACCGTCATTCGGCCTTGCCTCAACGTTGCCATCTCTAGCTCAATGAGATGGGCCGGTCTCTTGTCGGCGTATGTAAAGTCAAGCCTAGCTATAATGGCCTTAATGTTCAGGACTGTATTGAATGAAGACAGAACTAAATCAGCCCTTCCTACGACCCTATTCCTTATGATTGCTACTGCCTGGCAGTGACGGGAACTACCATCATAAGGCTCAAACAATTTGTAGGCAGCAAATGCCGCTTGTCTCCAGGATGCGTATCTTGCCTGGTCCCCATTGAACTCTGGAAGGGATTTCACTACATCCAGCGTTTCCTCGCACCTTGCGGCGGCTGGGTTTACCACTATCTCCCTATATTCAACAACTGCAGGAGGCAGCTCTAACACCCTAAGCCTCTGGGTCAATCCCCCCACTGTGGCCCCAAACTCTCGCTTCGACTGTTCCGTGGCGGCACGGATTGCCGCGTTTAATAAAGCCTGAACTGTCTGTGTGTCCATTTTACAAAGTCGAAACTATTTCAATATACGTTAACAAAAAAATTAGAATTTCTTGAAAATTTTTGAATGTTTACAATTTTCCTTAAGCTACGTTTGTCTAGACTTAAAAACAAAATACCAGCATGTCCTGGATTGCTACTGACGGCTGGACGATGATCTGGATAGTTGGAGGCGATCTGGAGTTTCCTGGATGTTCCCTCGTTGGCGACGCCTCGGCTTGGAGTGCTATTCCAATATTAAATTTATTAAGCCTTTTTTTTATTATCTGATTATAACAATTGTCCAAATTGTTCCTTTTCGGTTTTTTAATTATTTGCTTATATTAGCAATTGCCCACTTTGTTCCTTTTCGTTTTTTTTTAATTATTTGCTTATATTAGCAATTGTCCACTTTGTTCCTACTGTTTGCGCTGCACCGAACTGACAAAGCGGATGCGCGTGCAGACTAGCGAGCGTCAGCACCTTTTCAGTGGAAGTAGCTTTTCGTTGATCAAGAGCCAATTTGTTGAGAAGTCAATTGCTTACTGTTGATTTTGTTATGACGAAATGGCAAGCTGATGCGCGTGTTGACCAGCGGGGTGTCAGCACTTTATGGAAGGGTATCAACCTCTCGCTGGTGTTAACTTATATGCACAGTTTCGGTAGAAAACCGTAATAATGTACAGTATATTTTGCTTAGCTGCCATCCTTCTTTGCACGAAAAACTTGTGCGCTTAACCGAAAAAAGCACTTAAGTGAATTTTCTTTACTACTTCAATGAAGAAGGTATCCAAATCCCTATGAAACCAAATAATAGTTGTGTTTAATGAGCTGCTCTAGGTTACGCCAGGTTAAGATATCTCACAAAATTGTGTTTCATAACTTATTCTAGTTGAAGTGAAACTTCTTTAGCGGCGGTGGGTTGGTTGGGAGTAAATTGGCAAATTCAACGGAAATTTCACACGGAAATGGTACAACGGAAAAGGTTGGGGCTGAAACAAGTGCTTCTTGAGTGTATGCACATGGTATGAATTTAACAAAAACTTGCTAATAACAGGTTAAAGAATAACACTTAGAAAAAGACCAATACAGCAATGAAAGTAAAGGGGAGTACGTAGGCAGATAAATAAAAGGATAAAGGCAAAGGCAAAAATAAAAGCAAAAACAAAGATGCGTAAAGATAAAGGCAAAAATGAAGATCAATGTAAATTTAAACACTTTACTTAAGTGAAAGGGAATATGCAGATGAAGAAAAGTATAAACAACAAGTAAGAAAGGCTAAACTCGGGCGAAACCGAATTTTACATACCCTCGCGTTATGTTCTTTGTATGCATGTAATGTATTGATGCTTGCTAGTGCTTGACCATCTCCTCTGATTTGTGGCGTTCGTTTTGATGTTGTTACACATAGGGGAGGGACCTACACTTTTACGCCGACTCCGAACGGCGATTGTATGTTTATGGGAAGCTGTTTTTTCGTGGCAGAAATACACTCAGATGTTTGCAATTACCTGCCGAGGGGCGATCGCTTTTAGAAAAAACTTTTGTTTTTAATGTTAGTCGAAACCTAGGCTCGATCCCCGGCTTTTGCTAGAAATCAGAGGTTTCTTCTTGGGCGATTATAAATTTTAACCACAGAGTTAGCTGGGGCATGCCCACTTTTCAAAAATTTATAATAATCTTATTTTGTACTCCAGTAGTTACGAAAATACCGTAGATTTAAATTTTTGAACATGCTGTTATTTGGGAGGGAGGCGCGGTTATTGTCCATTTCAATACCAAGCTGTCTATCTCGTTGAGATATCTCAAGTTTTGCTCGAATTATCTTGTAAACGGGCGGACGGACGGACGGACGTTAAATCTGGCATATCTTTATCGGGTTTTATATGCCTTTTAAGAATTTTGACATATAAGTACGTTCAATCATAAAAATACTAAGTTCGATTAAAACCGAGATTGATTGACTAGGCGTACATGCTAATTTGAAATAAATAAAGTTTGGAATAATTTTTACAAGATTTAATTAAAAATATATTACAATATTTATAGATATAGTCATAAGCATTAGTTATGTGATAAATAGAAAGAATTGCAAAGCAGAAATTCTTAACAATAAAGATCTTAAAATAGTTTTGAAATAAATTTCGTATATTTTTACAAACCTAAAAAGATTTTATAGTTTACAGACTTATAACAATATAACTATACAAACTACATGATTTGCTTTGCTTAATATTCAAGGTTTACTTATGAGCATGTAATAATAAAATAATTAATTTATTTATTTATTTTACTAAAAGTACTTATGTTTTAAAAATTACTTAATTTTAGCAGAACAGTCAGAAAAACTAGGATCAAACATTTGAATAACCTACAGAAATGCAAATGCCATCATGGTAACTGTGAATCGTTTCATAAGTTATTGCGCTAATCAAGTCTCTATCCATGTTCGAGAACGCCCAATCAATTTGAGACCCTATAGCTGTAGTCGAATATTGTAGATCTAATAACGAACTAAAATTGTTTTCTCTTAAAAGATGTGCAATTCTATTCGTAGTAGTCTTAAGGCATAGATTGAAATCTCCCACAATAATAATTTCCCTATTCTCAAAGTCATTGCAGATAATGTCACGTAATTCTGCTTCCAAGTCTCCAATAGGGAAATTTGAATTTCTGTAAAGCACCAGCACATATATATTATCGTGGTTAAACAATATGGCTTCTAAAGTCTTGCGAAGAGAATACTTTTGAATGGTTCTACAAAGTTGAATGGATGAAGCCATTTCAGTCTTTGCATACACTAAAATGCCCCGTTTGTTTCTATTCCGCGTTGTAGTGCTATCTATCCTTAGATCATTTAATTGACAAAGGCCGGGAATTTCAAAATTTTCGGAGGGATAGCTCCATGTCTCGACAAAACATAATATATCCGAAGTCATCATCAAATAATCGCTTCTAACATCATCAATATGAGCATGAAGGCTCTGGGCATTATGATATAATATTTGAAGTTTTGATGTTCGAGAGAGCATGAAACTAAAAGTGGATGTTAAGGATTTTGACGTTTTCAAGTCAACCAGTTCCTTAAATACAGGATCTGATTCTGTAAATGGACATGGGGGCACAAAATTTCCTAATATAAATAGACCATCAGCACTAGTGGCTCTACTGCAAGCTACATACAATGCTGCTCTGGGCATTCTAGCTCGGGTATGTACAACCACTTTGCTATACGTCGCACCCTGGCTTTTATGAATCGTTATTCCCTCCGCTGGAACAACAGGAAATTGGTTTCTTTCAACAGTTATTTGCTCATTCCTTTTATATTGAAAAGTCCTCACTGTTTTTTCAATTGGCGTCCAAGAAGCATCACTAGGATGAGACTTTCTTGATCTAGCCAACAAACCCACTGATGGTTCCAAAAACTTTAACCAAAGAGTTGATGGCATCGATGATTCGAAATCAATATGCATCAGTTGGCCAGTTGCACCATTTACTAACCCATCACCTGTATTGATATTAACAGTTATCATATATTTGGCAGTAGTCGTCAATGTCAAGTTATACGACAGGCCCTGAGTTTCAGAATTTTTAAAAAGCTTTCCCTATCTAAAATATTGGAAGTTTGTCCTCCGATAGCAATACCTTTAACAACATCTTTGGCAGTAGATAAAATGGCTGAAGTTGAGATCTGACTAAGTTTAAGGGCATTAAAATTATTGGATTCTTCATTAGACCAAAATAAATGAATGGCTTCATTGGGAACTTGGTTTAAGCTAACTATTCGGCTATTGATTAAAGATATGTCCGCACTTGTCATAATGCCGGAAGCCATATTATTTAATGCGATAGCAAAAGGTTGATCCCCACGTTGCCTCATCACCTCAGTTAACTCAAAATATTTAAACAACTCCCATAGAAGGGAACCAACTAAAACGCTATAATTGTCGCTTGGGTTGGGAGAGAAAATCCATCTGTCTCCGACAGGAGAAAGTTGCCTCAAATCCCCGAAAAGAATGACTGAAATACCTCCAAAAGGACTGTTGGTTTTGAAAATTTGCTTAAGTCTAGCGTCAACTGAACTAAACATTCTAGCTCCTACCATTGATATTTCATCAATGATTATTAACTTCAAATCAATCAGCTTGGAGTAAATTGAGTTAACTAAATCGTTACTGAGTGGTCGCAACTCTCGATTTGACTGATTCACAGGTAGTGAGAATATAGAATGTAGTGTTAATCCACCAATTCCAAACGCTGCTTTTCCTGTAGGGGCACTAAGCAAAACTTTCAAGGAACTCGGGTTGGATCCAGGCACGGAGTTCAAACGATGGTTAAGAGTCTGATACATATGTAGCTGATATCAAACGACTCTTACCAACTCCTGCTCCACCTCCCACAAACTCATAAAATGGCTGATTTGATAAGATCCTAAACTCGTTATATACTACAGGTTGGACATTTGGCTCATTTACTTCAAAATCTACTTCTTCTCGAAGTCGATCTAAAACATTCTCAAGCTCGCGCTGCTCAAATACATCATATTTCCTTCGATTTTCCTCTATTGAAATATGATGTGCTACACAAGTTTCCTCGTTATCGTTAAGAATAATTTCTCGCTCTTCATCTCGCCATGGACGGTAAAGCATGACTTTTTCCCTGAAGTAATCACTTCTAGCAGTATCAGGACTAAATCTCCTGGACCTAATGACACATGGTTTGGTACGTTTCTTAACGAAACCAGTACCGTCTCTCAGGGGAAGCGCATTCCCACGTCCAATGAAATTATCTTCCTCTCTCTCGTCTTCACTACCATCACTTTCTTCCGCCCTTCTGTTTGTTTTTTTATATGTGTATAAGGATGCAAAATCTGCTAAGCAAACATTTTCTAGTTCATTCGGTCAGTGAACATAATGCTCTAAAATTCCTGAAACAAATATGTCGGTCGAGTCCGAAGGAAGATTCTGAAGTTGTGCTCTTGGTTTTACCATCCGCACTCGATCTTCAGGACGAGAGGTATTTATAAATATCTCCGCGTTACTTGCTTCTGAAAGATGAAGCCCAATACTGCAATATACTGCTTCTTGGGCGGATATTTCTGTACCAGAAATAAATTTATGGCCTATATGCTGAAGTTTCTGCTTAATAGTATAGTTACCAGCATTTACTTCTGATATGGCTTCATTTAAGAGCCTAGAAATTCCTCTATTCGATTTATTTATGTAATTTATTATATAAGAGCAGCAAGCATAAGCATCTAATATGAACTGAATATCCATATTGGCTTTATGGAGCTCTAAAATGGTAGGATTGTAAGCATTAATTGATCGATCCACCAACTTCCTTTTCAAGAAGATTTTAGGTTTTGATAAACTCGATCTTAGCGCAAGTATATAATGATCAAATGAAATGTTTAATCTAGGATCTGCCAGGAAACTATCGAAATTATTTAAATTTAATATTTCAGATGATGGTAGATTCGAATTCAAAAAGTTTTGAATTTTCGAATAGTTTTCCCTATGAAGTTCTAAGTTTTCTTCATTTTCCGGAAGGGGCAACAAAATTTGTGTAGAAGGCATGGGTGGGTATGGAATACCAAAACGACAAATTTGCTGTCCTCTTATTTCCCTTGCACAAGACCGACTGTGATTGTGCTTTTGATAACCTAGATAATTTTGTAAGTGGCTTACGGTGCCCTCCGTAGAAATGTACGTATCTATGAAATCAATAGCATTCGGGAAGGTTTGGGGATCTTGAAGATCGATCTTAGCGGCATTATTAAGCCAAAACATTCCATGTACATGGGGAGAACCTCTCTGTTGAAATTCAACCCTCCAATAAAAATGTGTAACAAAATGTTCATCAAAGATACCTCCATTTTGTTTGAAAATTTTTAACATTTGACGGTACCGATAATCGAAGTATCTAGCACACGTCACTGCATCTGAACGGATAAGGCGATATCGCTCTTGAGTTGACAAATCGCTTGCTTCGTCCTCGGAAATATCTCTAGTATCAACTGTTTTTGATAAAATCACTAAAAGCTCAAGCCATTGGGACTCAGCAGCTGATAGTGTAATAAAGAAGTTGGGGAGGCCAAACTGCCGAATCATAGCAATAGCCTTTTTCTTCTCCGCCTCCCAGTGGGCGGGAGAAGACCTCACACCTTTGAGAACTTTGTAGCCATCATCGTGTTGAATCATGTTTTGGATAAAATTTTCATTTAATAGATTTTGAGCTGTTACTCGATTAAAACCGGCAAATTTTCGAAGGCAAATGGAAGTGCTGTTCTTAATTTGCCGCAATTCGAGCTTTTTGTAGTTGTAAAATATCTTTGGTATGGTACATGCTCTTCTATCATACCGACGGATTTCAGATCGAACAATTTTATTGTAAGTCTCTGTACAAGTACGCTTTTGCCCAGCATAAATTGTAGCAAATGACAGTTCTTCTGAATCGTTGTCCTGTACTACATCAAGAGGCCTTTGGCCCTCGCCGGGAGCTATAACCAAACGGTTAATATCCAAATTTTCTACGGGAATATTATCAAAAAGAGTTTCTTGACCAGCCACATTAAGTTCTTCAAGAACTGGTTCGAGGGATGGACGAGGAGTTGAAGCACTATTATGCGAAATCACTTGTCCTTCATTTATATTTTCGACTAATGGTGCATCTTCAATTGATGCAATAAACGGAACTTCTTCCTGGCTATTGAAACTCGAAATCCAATTTTCATTAATTTGAATATTGTGCTCACGGTATAAAGGGGTATTTACTAGAAACCGCAAAGCCTCCATAATCTTTGCAGGTCGTATGGTATCAGTCATATAGTCATGATTATATTCCATACGCCTTCTCAAATGAATTTGAATGACATGCGTCTGATCAAATGATCGAGGAAGATTTGTTACAATGTCATTCACAGAAATAGGGATATTAACGACAGCACCTTTTAATGAACTCTGGCCCTGATACCCCAATGGACGAATCGTCATAAACGGTAATCTAGGCATAATCAGGCGTTCTTCTATTGGTGTTAGATTTTTCAGACATTCGAGGATTTCTGGAAAATCTAACCCATTAGCTAAACATAAATGAGAAAGCCTTTTGTTCACAATTGCATTTCTGCAGGTTATACAAAAACTATAATCTCCATCCTCCGATGGAAATTTTTCTGATAAATAAAAGGCGGATGCAACATTCGGGTGGGGACTTCGAGAAACTGCATTGAAATTTAATGACCGTACCTGATGGGGAAACCATAGACCCCGACAGCAAATACAAACTGTTATGGGCCCTTTTTTGATATTATCGAAATAGGTACGTCTAAAGTCAGTAACGCTGTCTTGATTTTGAGCTGGAAAACCGGGACTATATTCTCTATTTGATCTAATTCGCTCCGCCTGACGTTCATTTTCGATTCGCCTGTTCGATATGTCAACGCGATGGAGACGAACTCGACTTTGGACATCACGTCTCAAGTCAGATCTTTCTTCCCTAGCTTCTCGCCTAATAACCCGTCGACGATCTGTTTCCCTAACACGCTCATTTTCCCTTCGCTCACTATTCGTACGAGCTTGATACCTTTGAGTACGATCACGCAAGCGCTCCGAAGCCCTATACTCATTTCTACTGCGAAGAATTCTGTGAGCTATAGTATTGCGAGATTGTTCCAAAGACCGAATTGGTGAGTTCTCGCGTCGAGTCCTATGCTCCCTGGTATTCCTATCTTGTTCGGCTGAGCGAATTTGAGGACCTTCGCGTCGAGACCTACGTTGGTGAGTATCCCTACTTTGCTCAATAGCGCGAGATTGAGGGTTCTCGCGACGAGATCTATGCTCTCGGGTATTTCTCTCTTGCTCGGCTGAGCGAATTTGAGAATTTCCACGGCGAGACCTACGATGATGAGTATCTCTACTTTGCTCAATAGCGCGATATTGAGGGTTCTCGCGTCGAGAGATATGCTCTCGGGTATTTCTGTCTTGCTCGGCTGAGCGA
>NW_023458569.1:4156548-4159470 GCF_013731165.1 Rhagoletis pomonella | reverse complement strand
GTTAAAAAACAGCCCTAACACTTATACAGTATGTATGTATAAAAACGTAAGAAATATACAATACATATACTATGTCAGTCTTTCTTAGTTTAAAAATTCATCTCTTACATATATGGGCAAATCTAAAAAACAGGTAACCTTGGTGTTTTTTTAGCTTAATTTCACTGTTGGAAACTATATCAAGCTGGTTGCTTTTGGATATAATTCATTGACGTATACTTGAAGCTTCAAAAAAAATTTGGATCAATTTGCCGCATAACTTTTGAATTATAGGTGTTTAAATAAAAAATAATAATGAAAACAAGTGAATTTTTTAGGTAATTTTTAAGAGGTGGAAAATTAATTATGCCATAACTTTTGAAGCACACCATATACTGAAACCCAACAAGCATTTCAGTAAACGTTTTTAAAAATAACTTAAATTAAGTTTGCTATAATAAGCGTTAAATAAGCATTTTTAATATTAAGCTTATTAAAATTTTTTCAAATAAACCTTTAATAAGTTTTGAGAGCGAATGTAACTTAAACTTATAAATGAAATGTAAATGCCAACGACATGAAGTAGTAAATATAAAATTTTTTCAATCGTAAGTGACGTGTTTACGTTTTTTAAAATATATTATTAAAAGTAAAAATTAAATAAAACCGATGTGGTAAAAAAAAGTCCAATCCAGGACCCGCTGCGCTAATCGGTGGAGCATTCGAGTCTTAAAATGATGAGTTCCCCTTATCCTTTCTTAGTTTAACATTCAATTAAAAATGTATTAAATATTTTTCAGAAAAGTTCATCAATGAGAATGGCGGCGATGAAGCGGAATATATAGCCTTCATCGATGTCGCTTTTCCAATTTGCCAATAACCGCAAGTAATTGAAAGCACGCAACAAGATGTAATAATTAACTTTTTCTATGCTTAATTTGTATGTGTTATTGTGAATTTG
Source organism: Rhagoletis pomonella (assembly GCF_013731165.1). NCBI lineage: Eukaryota > Metazoa > Arthropoda > Insecta > Diptera > Tephritidae > Rhagoletis > Rhagoletis pomonella. The sequence continues at coordinate 4,158,530 of NW_023458569.1, read as the reverse complement.
TATGCTAAGATGTCTATTCCCTATTTATATTTTCGCGACTGTAGATGAGTCCGCCGAAAATTCGCATTTCGTTTAGTTTCTAGATGTTAAGCAATCTATGCATGAGTTTTTAATGAAATATCTTTAAATAAAGGGTTATAAAAATGTTTATAAAAAGATTTCTTTTGAAAATTTTTAGTAAGTTTATATTCATACGCTTATAAAAAACTTTTTTTGAACCTTTATTATAAGTTTACACTTTTACGCTTATAAAAAGCTTTCTTTTGAACATTTATTACAAGTTTATATTTCTACGCTTATAACCAATGTTCCTTTTCGATTATATTACGCTTACTTTCAAGCGTTTTATAAACAAAAAATCAACGTTTTGTAAGCTTAATGTTTATAATTGAAAACTTAAAAAAAACTTTCTTTAAGTTTATTTTGCTTGTTGGGAATTGTATGTGCAATTAGTACTTATGTGTACACTTCAAATGTAGTAGGTAAGAAAAGTGTGCATTAAAAAATAACGAAATGGCAAGTAACTCAAAGTCTGGAATTCCACATTTCACAATTTTCAAAATTTTCGGTTTATCGTGTATAGTTTTTGAAGCATTTAAGTTTAAGAACTTTTTAAGTATGTATTTTATACTACAACAATTACGAATAATTTCATACCTGAGCAAGAGCTGTGCTTTCAGAATAAACCAACTTTTAAAGATAAAATATTCTGCGATCTTGAGCGTAATTTTTATTCCAAAAACACTTTAATAAAAGCCACATTTGGAAAACACGTCGAAACGATCTAAATCTTTCTATAACTGCTAGTCCTTATAAAATTACATATACCTGTAAAATGCTTCAAAAAATTTATCTCTAGAAGTGTGTAAAAACCCTGATTTACTACTCTTAATGATGCTTCTTCTTTTAGTCAGAATATTTCGAGAGTGGTATCAAAGCAACTTTTTTTCGACAAATGTTCTGATAGTTGTTCTTACTTATTTGGAGCCTTCTGAATTCAATGACGTCCTAAGTTTTACCCTATTGGCTCCACTTTTCGAGATAGCGGTACTTGAAACTTTCCTTAAATTTTAACTATTTTATAAAAAAAAGTCCCTGGGCTTTGAAGATATTTTACTAAAATTTTGCACATAACCGTTTTTTAATATTACCTTAACTATTCCATAAAATCATCGAAATGGGTCACTAAAACATATAGCGCCCATACAACTGATTGATCTGAGACGTTGTTTTGCGTTATAACTCCTTCAATTAAACAGGTTAAAATTTAGTATAGGTTCAATTTAACATATAGCACGCATACAATTTATTATTCAGATATGAAGTTAGAGTTATTGCGCAAAAACACATATCTGAGTAATCAGTTGTATTGGAGCTATATGTTAATGTTAACCTATTTCGATGTGGCGTGTGCCACACACAAAGCGGAAGGACCTACAGGTTTACGCCGACTCCGAACGGCGATTGTATTTTTATGAGAAGCTGTTTTTCATGGCAGAAATACACTCGGAGGCTTGCCATTGCCTGCCGAGGGACGACCGCTGTTAAGAAAAAACCTTTTTTCTATATTTTTTGGGTTGTTGGTTTGACCAGGAGTGGAAGCGCGCACTGCTTACCGCTTCCTTTCATTTGCTTGTACTTAATATGAGCAACTACCTCCTTCGAGTTGTAATCTGCTTTTTTCTAATAGGCATAAACTGCAGTGGAAATGAATTATTAAACACCTTTTAAATGTTTGTAAATCTCTGAGCGATTTTTTTGTTTTATGTTTTAAAAATATTTGTGGATTGTTATAGTCGGAACACATTGAAAAGGACAACCACAGTTGTAAATTGTTCATGTTCATTATCTAAACCCTCTGTCGATGGTGATATGAATTTTTTGAACGCGGCAGCGACGTCATGAATTTTTATGAGTTTGTCATAAAAGAGAGGAAGAACTCATCTTTCGGTCGAAAAATATAAATAGATCTAAGCTGGCCA
>NW_023458569.1:4155320-4156448 GCF_013731165.1 Rhagoletis pomonella | reverse complement strand
CGGTCGTCCCTCGGCAGGCAATGGCAAGCCTCCGAGTGTATTTCTGCCATGAAAAACAGCTTCTCATAAAAATACAATCGCCGTTCGGGGTCGGCGTAAACCTGTAGGTCCTTCCGCTTTGTGTGAGGCACACGCCACAAATCGGAGGAAAAGCTCGGCCAAACACTAACATATGTGTAAGCGCCAACCTATTATTAAATGAAAGGAAAATAACAAAAACGCAGGAAAAAACCTTGCAGATCACCTCTTGTTAAAATTATCTAAACTCTTAAGCAGTGTTGCCGTTTTAGCCCTTTGGTGGCTAGATTTAGCAACCACATTCTTTTTTTGGCCACATAAATTTAAAATTGCCCCTAGCCCTTTTTTAGGCCTTTGGAGAATTTATTCATACTGGGCATGAAAAAGTTGTATATGCTTAATTTAATCTATTTTTTCGCATATATATAAGAGATGAATTTTTAAACTAAGAAAGACTGACATAGTATATGTATTGTATATTCCTTGCGTTTTTATACATACATACTGTATAAGTGTTAGGGCTGTTTTTTAACTTATCTATTAACGATTTAACTATAGTTTAAAATAGATAAGTTTACCGCCCTTATGGCCAGTTTTTCAGTGCCAGTTTAAACTCAGATTAAGTAAACTGGGTTTAAATTGAACAGCTGGGTGACACTTGAATGGCTGATCTTAGTTTAAACCAGCCAGATCGGGTGTTTACACTTAGTTTGCACTGAAAAACTGGCCCCTAATATGCTTCATTAGTTAAATGGCCCATCAGGTCGATTGACCGTGTATGTTCTTGTGGTGTGATTGTACCAGCTGCTGGTGCGACTTCAAAAACTATTTGAAAATTTTATGATTGTAACAGCGTGCTGGTGTCGTGAGCTAAATTTTCTAAGTAAAAAATATTTTGGCGGAAATTTCAAAGCCGTGTTTGTGGAATATTAAGTTCACGATATTGCAGTTGTGAATGAAAAAACAAAAACAATGTTTAACAAAATGGTAGAAAAATTATGAAATTTCGGCTCAAATCATTTCGATCTTTCCTCGACCTCATTTGTAAGGAAATAAATATTGTACCAGCATGCTGGTAAGTTATATGCTTCGAGCTTGATGGTACAATCA
>NW_023458569.1:4145017-4155220 GCF_013731165.1 Rhagoletis pomonella | reverse complement strand
TTTATAAGCGTATGAATATAAACTTACTAAAAATTTTCAAAAGAAATCTTTTTATAAACATTTTTATAACCCTTTATTTAAAGATATTTCATTAAAAACTCATGCATAGATTGCTTAACATCTAGAAACTAAACGAAATGCGAATTTTCGGCGGACTCATCTACAGTCGCGAAAATATAAATAGGGAATAGACATCTTAGCATACAAATTCACAATAACACATACAAATTAAGCATAGAAAAAGTTAATTATTACATCTTGTTGCGTGCTTTCAATTACTTGCGGTTATTGGCAAATTGGAAAAGCGACATCGATGAAGGCTATATATTCCGCTTCATCGCCGCCATTCTCATTGATGAACTTTTCTGAAAAATATTTAATACATTTTTAATTGAATGTTAAACTAAGAAAGGATAAGGGGAACTCATCATTTTAAGACTCGAATGCTCCACCGATTAGCGCAGCGGGTCCTGGATTGGACTTTTTTTTACCACATCGGTTTTATTTAATTTTTACTTTTAATAATATATTTTAAAAAACGTAAACACGTCACTTACGATTGAAAAAATTTTATATTTACTACTTCATGTCGTTGGCATTTACATTTCATTTATAAGTTTAAGTTACATTCGCTCTCAAAACTTATTAAAGGTTTATTTGAAAAAATTTTAATAAGCTTAATATTAAAAATGCTTATTTAACGCTTATTATAGCAAACTTAATTTAAGTTATTTTTAAAAACGTTTACTGAAATGCTTGTTGGGTTTCAGTATATGGTGTGCTTCAAAAGTTATGGCATAATTAATTTTCCACCTCTTAAAAATTACCTAAAAAATTCACTTGTTTTCATTATTATTTTTTATTTAAACACCTATAATTCAAAAGTTATGCGGCAAATTGATCCAAATTTTTTTTGAAGCTTCAAGTATACGTCAATGAATTATATCCAAAAGCAACCAGCTTGATATAGTTTCCAACAGTGAAATTAAGCTAAAAAAACACCAAGGTTACCTGTTTTTTAGATTTGCCCATATATGTAAGAGATGAATTTTTAAACTAAGAAAGACTGACATAGTATATGTATTGTATATTTCTTACGTTTTTATACATACATACTGTATAAGTGTTAGGGCTGTTTTTTAACTTATCTATTAACGATTTAACTATAGTTTAAAATAGATAAGTTTACCGCCCTTAGGGCCAGTTTTTCAGTGCCAGTTTAAACTCAGATTAAGTAAACTGGGTTTAAATTGAGCAGCTGGCTGACACTTGAATGGCTGATCTTAGTTTAAACCAGCCAGATCGGCCGTTTACACTTAGTTTGAACCACGGCCGTGCACTGAAAAACTGGCCCCTAATATGCTTCATTAGTTAAATGGCCCATCAGGTCGATTGACCGTGTATGTTCTTGTGGTGTGATTGTACCAGCTGCTGGCGCGACTTCAAAAACTATTTGAAAATTTTATGATTGTAACAGCGTGCTGGTGTCGTGAGTGGTGAAAGTAGCTAAATTTTCTAAGTAAAAAATATTTTGGCGGAAATTTCAAAGCCATGTTTGTGGAATATTAAGTTCACGATATTGCAGTTGTGAATTTAAAAAAAAAAACAATGTTTAACAAAATGGTAGAAAAATTATGAAATTTCGGCTCAAATCATTGCGATCTTTCCTCGACCTCATTTGTAAGGAAATAAATATTGTACCAGCATGCTGGTAAGTTATATGCTTCGAGCTTGATGGTACAATCATTTGATCGATCCAGCAAGCTGGTGTCGTATTTTTCCCTTTTTTTACGAAAAGGTTTCTGGTGTGTATATATGAGTATGTAAGTAAACAATTTTAGCTACCATTTTTAGCCACAACGACTTTTATTAGCTCTTTTTTAGCCATTTTTTTAAAGGAATTTGGCTACCACTAAAAATGCTTCGCGGCAACACTGCTCTTAAGTTAAGCGTTTGGTCGAATTGAGCTGTAACATACAGTTTTTTACATAAAGTATTTTACATAACTTAAAACCAAAAAATTAAAATAGCAAATGTATCGCTAAACGATAGATAAAATTTACTTTTACTACTTTATGAATGGGTCACATTCGCATTTAATCGCAAAATTTTAATTAGTCCTGTGAAATTATTTTCTTTCACCATTGGTTCCGGCAAGTAAAGATGATCCAAAACCCTGATTTGTGGGACTGTAGGGGCTGTGATCGAGCCGCCATATTGGGAAGAATGGGTAGCTTCCTTAAATTGCTATATTGCGAACTCATACTAAAAGTTCTCAGTTGTCAAGGCAAATTGTTACATTCAATTTTTGGCTCTGACAAGGTGTAGACACAAATATGTATGTAAGTATATAGAATTTTTTTTTGTTTTGTGCAATTGTAAGAAGGTTCAAAGTTATAAATTTGTATAAATAATAAGTTATTATTAAAAACTTAAAAGACACGACTTACGTTGAAAAAAAATTACCAAATTGAAAAAAAAAATACCATATTACCAAACTCGTTCTAAAAGGAAAAAAATTACCAGTTTTGGTAAAAATTGTTCCAAAGCGTAACGCTGCTACCAATACATACGCGTACGAACAACAGCGAAAATTTGGTCTACCTATTATTCGCGAACGCGAACCATCTGGACTTGTTTTATGTTTCTCGCTCGAGAAGGAGAATCAATAGTGAATATTTGATACGTTCACGTTCGCGTATAAAATAATAAATGTATGTACGCGAAAGTTCATATATGAATATTTCGGAACCCTGCAAAACAGTGCAAAAACTATTCACTTGCATGTTTTTACTAGTTTTGTGTTCAATAACTGTTTGAGCTAGTTTTTTCTGGCACCCTGAAGTTGTGAATATGGAAACTGTGCATACGAAATAATGCATATGAAAAAAACCGAAATAATGCATATAAGTAAAACACGAGACACTCGATTTTAATTTATTATTTATTTGCCTACTATGTAGGGCAGCCGTTCACTACAAGTGCGCACATAAAAAGTGAAAATACAAGGGCAGAACTTATTATTTAATTATTAAATCTAACTAATAGCTGTCCGTTGAATGTTGTTGTTGCTCGTTGCCAAACTGAAGCCGAAATGGGGTGTCAGCGCTTTTGGTGGGAAATGGTTCGTGTTGGTCGTTATGCTACTGTTCGCGCTGCACCGAACTGACAAAGCGGATGCGCGTGCAGACTAGCGAGCGTCAGCACCTTTTCCGTGGAAGTAGCTTTTCGTTGATCGAGAGCCAATTTGTTGAGAAGTCAATTCGCTGAGAAGTCAATTGCTTACTGTTGATTTAGTTGTGACGAAATGGCACGCGGATGCGCGTGTTGACCAGCGGGGTGTCAACACTTTATGGAAGGGTATCAACCTCTCGATGGTGTTAACTCTCCCCCTTCTAAAATCGGCCGTCCTCGGGCGCGCCATCGCTCTATCCTTGGGCCTTGGTAATATTATTCTCTATCAAATTTATAACAATGCGTTTCTGCCGATTCTTCCTCCAGCGAAATATAGTCAGCGCTATGACCGCCGAGATAATCAATCCACTAAGGGAACTAAACATTATGATTGAGTTTATATTAATTTTGTACCTTAGTGTTGCGATATGTCTTAAAAATCCGTATGTTGACTTCGTCTAGATATGGCGACGATAGCGTTGCAATGTGCTCGGTAAACTTAATATCTTGTGCCATGGGAGCCTCCGGAGTCAGTTGGTACTCATTCTTGTGGTTGATGTAACTACTGTCGTTAATGGTCACTTTGCTTTTGAATGTAATTAGGTACGGTGATCATTGACTTGTCTTCTTGTTGTATTTCCGCGTAGCGATTGTTAATTATAACGACACCATCGTCTACCATTTCTATGGGCGATATGTTGTGGGCGGATGTATTTGTTGTTGTTGTTGTTGTAGCGGCTACTAAGCCCCGTTCGGGACGGTTCATCCATCATCGTTGTCGTCTATTTCAGCTAGGGGGAGGCCCAGAAAGTGTGCTACTTCCAGAGGGGCTGTCCATAGGGACAGGGGCGTTAGCTGAGTGGGATTCTCAGGGCATGTGAAGAGGTGCCGGGAGTCATGTGGCGACTCTCCACATGCCGGGCATTGGTTGGGCACATCCTCGTTGATTCTACTCAGGTAGCTGTTGAGCCTGCTGCAATAGCCAGAGCGAAGTTGGGCTATTGTTGTGCGGGTCTCCCGAGGCAGACAAAGTTCTGTCCCGTCCACGTCCGGTGGTTGTGTGCCTAGAACGGCATTCACAGGGCGGGAGTCTACATAACTTGAGGCTGATTCCCTGTGAATGCCGTTGAGGGCCTGTCGGTAGGTTGTCGGGTCCAGAGGTTGTTTAATATACCTCTGGACTTCATCTGTCAGTTCGTAAAGATGCCCGCTGGGATGGCCACGTCTGTAGCTCCCAGCGAGGAACTGCTTGCAGAGCATTATGTTATGCTCCTTCACCGGGAGCATCTAGGTCTCGTCGTGAAGGTGATGTAGAGGCGTCATCAGGAGGCATCCTGTCGCGGTTCGTAATGCCGTGTTTTGGCAGGTCTGCAGCTTCATCCACTGCGTCCTGCTAGTTCCCGGCGACCATACGGTCGCTGCGTAGTTCAGAACCGGCCGGCCAATTGCCTTGTATGTTGCCAACAACGTTTCTTTATCTTTGCCCCAAGTGCTGCCGGCCAGCCACTTGAGGACATTGTTGCGGTTCTGTACTTTGTTGACAATTGCGGTTGTATGCGCCGAGAAGGAGAGCAGACTGTCGAAGGTAACTCCGAGGATTTTCGGGTTATTCACCGTCGGTATTGTTACGTCATCGACGTGAATACCCAGTGGCAGTCTGACCTCCTTCGTCCAGGTGGTGAAAAGGGGTTGCCGAGGATTTCGCAGGGGATAGGGCTAGGCTCCTTGCAGTGAAGAAGCGAGAAAGTTCGGAGAGGTAACCGTTTACTTTTGAGCACAAGTCATCAATTCCATTCCCAGACGCCATGATCGAACAATCGTCAGCATATGAGACTATATTAACACCCTCTGGTGACTGAGGAAGCTTTGATATGTAATAATTAAACAGTGGCTGGGACAGGACACCACCCTGTAGTACCCCTTGTTTAATTTTACGTGGCTTGCTGGTTTTGTCTCTGAAGATTACTGACGAGTGTCGACCACTCCGGTAATTCGCCGACCGCAGTTTGAGTCCCTGTGGGAGTGAGGAGGCCTCTATATCTTCTAGTAGCGTTGAATGACTGACAGTGTCGAACGCCTTGGACAGGTCCAACGCTACTAGAATAGTTCTCTCACAGGGGCGGTTTCGGTTTAGGCCACGAGTTATCTGAGTGTTTATGGCGTTAAGTGCTGTTGTTGTACTATGCACTTTACGGAACCCATGTTGATGTTTCGCTGGGGTCAGGTGTTTCGTGAAGTACGGGAGCATCAGGGCCTCGAGTGTCTTCGCTACCGGGGAAAGGCGAGTTATCGGGCGATAAGACTCTCCTTTGTTGGCTGGTTTCCCCGGTTTGAGCAGTGGGACCACTCTCCCCATTTTCCAGATGTCTGGAATGACGAGAGTGGCCATAGACAGGTTGAGGACCTCCGTTAGGTACGCTACTCCCGCAGGACCCAAATTTTTCAGCATCAACATGCATATTCCGTCGGGTCCAATGGCTTTGGAGGCTTTCGCCTTTTCGATGGCTACCCTTACCTCATCGCTGGTGAAAACAAGAGGCGCACTAGGTTTTGGCATTTTGTGCAGCCTTCTGGTCACTCGACGTTTGGCTTTATCCACCGGAGGATGCAGAATGAACTGCCAGCTAAAATAGCTCGCGCATCTCTCCGGGTCCGACGAAGCGTGGTCACCAAAGTCTATCTCGACTCTGTCGTCGCGCTTCGGCGGGTTGGACAACGACCTCACGGTTGACCAAAGCTTGCTCACACCAGAGGCGAAGGTGCAGGTCTTCAGATGCTCTTCCCATTTCTTCCGCTTATGTACGTTCACAAGTTGCCGAATCTCCGAATTGAGATCCCTAATACGGGGATTTCCGGGATCGGCCTGACGAAGGTTGTCGCGCTCATCAGCTAGAAAAGCCGCTTCGGCAGGAAAATTCGGACGTGGATCCTTAATACATCTTGCTGGAATGAAGCGAGCTGCAGCAGCGGTGACAACCCTGCAGAACTTACGCTCACCTACATGAACGTCGGTTGGTATGGGTAGTGCAGTGAAGGCGCCCTCATTAACATCCGTGAAGCCTTTCCAGTCAGCTTTGGAAAAGTTGATATAGGTCCGGTGATCCACGGAAGCAAAGTCGGCAGGTTTATCAATCGAGATGACTATGGGCAGATGGTGTGATGCTAGAGTCAGCATAGGTCGCCATGATACGCTGTTTATCAGACCAGCGCTGACAATTGTTAGATCTGGCGAGCTACAGCAGCTGCCCATAATCCTGGTGGGTGCGTCGCACAGTGGGACGTCCCCATATAAGCCGCGGCCAAAACTAGTAAACGCGCCTTGATTTAGTTTAAACGTGGTGTATGTTTTACTCTCACTTGGGAAAGAAGAGATATGAAGTATATTGTGGATAGGCTCACTGCCACGCCCACTGCACTTGTGGGCGGAAATATTAAAAGTGAACCGATTTTGATGAAATTCGGTTTGGTCACAGGCTTGGCGTTTAAAATAATAAATCTGAAAGATGATCAAGATTGGCCGACTGGTTCGCCCACCGCTCACACAAATTTCAGTTTCTGCTACTAAGGACGGACCAATTTTGATGAAATTTTAATCAACGCTCCCCCATTTTACTTATTAATGCATACATTTGAAATATGATGCACATTCTCCAACATCCATATAAAAGTTTTGTCAAATCCAAACCTATTCTTTAAATAATATTTTAAAGAAATAAATGATCTTTATTTTTTATTTCGAACAAGTTGTAGTGTCATTGCATTTTGGTGATCAATTGTCGGGCTAACACAATTTATACTTTTATTTTGTCTGAAAACTTTAACAACAAATATGAGACCATTGAAATAACGAACATTTGTCAATTAAATTACTACTGTAAGAACACAAATCAAACCTTTCAAGATACTGAAAATGCGATTTAGGAATCATATGTACATATATGTATATAAATTTACTAATAAGTTCTAAATTAATTCATCGTCGCTCACTTCACTACCACTGTTTGCTTCACCTTTGTCGTCTTGTACAACGTATTCCTTTATGTTCTCAAAGGAATTGAATTTAACACTTTTCCTTTTCCTGACCAAAAGCGGATCAGATGATAATAACATATTAGACATTATATCATAATTTGTTGCAATTGTTGATACTTTTCTGGCATTATTGAGGCGCATTTTCCTTATTTCCTTATGCTGGGTTTCTATAGCTTCCTCCGATAAAAGCCCAATAGATATTTCGAAGCTTTTTGATACCTGGCTCCCATGTACAAGAATTTTGTGAACCGTACTGGGCATGTAATACCACGAATACAAATTTAAATACAAATGAAATGTTTTATCCAAAAGAGCTTCAAATTCAGTAAAATTTATATGCTTTGCGCAGGATATAATACGTAATATTTTATCAAAATTTTTAATAAGGTTTACGTCAATTTTGGTAATTTCTGCAGAAATTTCACAATTTTCAAAAAAACGGCGGGCAGTGTTTCCATCATTGGTGGTGCCATAACCTGTTTTAACACCATCAATAATTAATCCGGTTTTTAGTTTAAACTCGTGCTGTACTCTCTTTTTATTTTCATTAAAAGTTTGTTTGTTACGTTCTCCTGTTACTCTCCAGCATTTTAAAGGCAACCTGTACGATATATGCAAGATACACTCAAAGAACTTTATATGTGCATGTAAAGTAGAAAGGCCGTATTTAAAAAACTCTTTGTTGACGGGTTTTTCGCGAATATTTAAAGTGTTCATTTCTATTGGTTTTGCATGGCATAAGTAACACGTTTGGCCGGCTGTATTACCAGTCAAAACATTAATTATAGCCCCGTCCATCATTGTCAACATGAATTTAAAATCAACGCAAGCTTTTTTCTCACCAACAGTGGGTTGATAAGTTCGAAGTTCACTGATTTCCTTTTGCATGTTGTTTTCCAACTCTCGAACTAGCTGAGGGCATTCCTTCTTAAAGCATATTTTAATTGGGCGACAATACCGCGATGAGGAGCATTGGCTGTTTAACCAAACCTCTTTGCCACTGGTGTTATTTACAATGCGAAGTGGTACTATTGCACAAACAATGAGAAATTCGTCCGAATTGGGCTCCTCTGTAAACTTCTGCTTGTATTGGCTGTGACCGCTGCTGCCATCAAATCCCCATTTGCACTCTAAAGTCAAGCCAATTTCCTCATTACATTTTTCTTTAAAAGTACTTAAATGTACCAAACTTGATACCGTTCTATTAACCAAATCCTGAAGTGGTACCTCAGCTGACGTTTCGGATACTGTGATCGGGTTTGGGAGCATTTCGTCTTTGCCTATTTTAAGAGCATAATAACTGGGAAAACAGTCTTTGTGAATTCTGTTTACCACTGATCGCAAAGTATTATACTTTTCCTTTGATAGGTTTAAATCGAAGAAAAGCCCTAAAGCGTCGTTTATAGAAAGACAGTCTACGTCTCCTTGGTGTATTGATTTTTCGATCTTTTTTGCAGCTTTAGTAAGTTCTTCCGGCGATTTTGATGAAACAAGATCTTGAAACCCTTCTTCTTTTTGTTCTATTTGAAGCCATTTCATATGGCACATACGGCCTTCCCACGTGTGCAGAAGTTATCTAAAAAAGAACACGATGCAGGACTCAGTCAAGCCATTAAATAATTTACATATAATAAAATCGAAATGCAGATGCGTCACAAAGAATTCATTCTGTACCTCAATGGGTACTTGATTTTGCACAACAAACTCTGTCTGAAGCCAATCTGAATACTTCTTCTCAAAAATTGATCTATTCCGAGAACTTGCTGTCAACTTTTGCTTGAATGCTGCAACCAGTCGTCGAATTTTATCTTTTTTTACCTTCGTAGAGTCTCCAAATTTTGTTTTTAGAAAATTGTTTACTGCACATCCTTGATTGGTTCGATTGGAATTTTTTTCTTTCACCCAAACATTAAAAATATCACCAAATTTAACGAGAGGTGCCACTACAAAAAATGCAATATAAGACAAGCTCGCAGGTTTTCGCAGCTGAAATTTTTTAGACTTCACACACATACTTGCGTCCAAATTCCTGTATTACTATTTTAGCTCGCTTCTCAGGTCCTTTTTAAATCCTGATCTCTAAAGATTCCGTTTTGAAATGTTTATAATTTGTAAATTAAGCCGAGTTTTAATTCAAAATATCTCGGTTATGCAACAGGCAACACAAAAATCAAAGTATACTACCACAACATAGAAACACTTGTAAAGTATCCACAAATACCATTTGACTAAATGGTTGTCAAGTTCCTAAAAAAGCCTACTTAAAATACATCACTCAAAATCAAAATGTTGTATTTAAAATTTATTCATTTACATTGCATCCACTTTGAAGCCACCTTGAGGCTACAAAAATTCATTTTTTCCAAAAATTCTTTTTGATCTGACTTAGTAGGATATTAGGTAATAAATATACATACTAATTTTTTTTTAATTAGCTAGTTTGGTTTTTTGACTTTTGGCCGCTGTCGTCCCATAGTGCGTCTGTCCGTCCGTCCGTGTACACGATAACTCGAGCAAAAATTGAGATATCTCAACGAAATTTGGTATGTAGGTTTTCTTTTATCCAAGGTAGGTTGGTATTGAAAATGGGCGAAATCGGACTGAAACCACGCCCACTTCCCATATAACGGTAATTTCCAGAAATACGAAAACTGCAATATTTTAGTAACTACTAAAGATTATTCACTCAAAATTGATATTTACAATAAGCTTTAGACGAAAAATAAGAATATTATAAATTTTTGGAAAATGGTCGTAGCCACGCCCACTTATGGTTACATGTGTATATCTTGGTAACCGCTCCACCAATTTCATCCAAACTTGGCGCAGTTGTTGGCCTTGGTACAGCATACTAAATGGCCGAAAATTTAAAAAATCGGACAATAACCACGCCCTCATCCCATATAACGGTAATTTAGAGAAACACGAAATCTTCGATAAATCAGTAAACATTAAAGCTAATTTATTCAAAATCAATGCTTGCAACAATTCTTTACC
>NW_023458569.1:4137511-4144917 GCF_013731165.1 Rhagoletis pomonella | reverse complement strand
GGGGGAGGTTTGATTAAATTGAAGGGTGCTATTAAGGTCAATGTTGAGTGGAACGGTGACACCAAAGACATGCAGCTACTCGTGGTAGATTCACACCAGGCTTCAAATATTCTAGGACTAGATTGGTTTGAAACATTAAAATTCGAACTAAATACTAACGAGAAAATTCAGTCTATTTCAACTATGCAAAGCCACACGTCGCGCGATGCTTTATCAGCTTCTTTAAAGGAATGCAGCCAGCAGTATGCTGATATATTCTCTTCAGCAGGGGGTCCTTGTAAAACGTTTAAAGCTAATATTAGGTTGAAACCTAACGCAGTACCTAAATTTTATAGACCTTATAATGTGCCGTTTGCATTACATGCAGACGTACGTGCAGAAATAGAACGACTTGTAAATAACAAAGTGCTAAAGCCAATAAGCACAAGCGAATGGGCTGCACCTATTGTGGTGGTGAAAAAACCAAACGGGAAGCTCCGAATCTGTGCAGATTTTAAAGTGGGTGTTAATCCTCAAATTGAAATCGATCGATACCCAATTCCACGTATCGAAGAACTTTTTCATAAACTAAAAGGAGGGCAGTGCTTTACAAAAATCGACTTGAGTGAAGCATATTTGCAAATAGAGCTGGCCGAAACGTCAAAACAGTTTATGGTTATAACGACTCCTTTTGGGTTGTTTCAATTTCAAAGAATGCCATTTGGCATTTCAAGCGCCCCAGGGTTATTTCAAAAATTTATGGAGGAAGTAATCGTTGATATTCCCCATTGCGCCGTTTACCTCGACGATATAATTGTGTCAGGTCAAAATGATGACGAACACATAACCAATGTCAATATGGTTTTTCAACGCTTGCGGCACCACGGGTTACAATGTAAATTAGATAAATGTAGTTTCGCACAAAAGCAAATAGAATACGTGGGCCACATTATAGACGATAAGGGTATCCAACCTTCAGAAAAGCGTGTCGATGCGATCAAAAATATGCCTAGACCACAAAACGTGACCGAAGTAGAGGCATTTATTGGCAAAGTAAACTATTATAATAAATTTATTGATAGTTTTTCAACAATTGCAGCGCCGTTAAATAGGCTGCGAAGAAAAAGTTCTGTATTTCAGTGGGGAAAAGAAGAGGAGAGTGCCTTCCAATCTCTTAAGAACTCGATCGTTGAAGCTACTCGACTAGTTCATTACGACGACAATCTACCTATCATACTCGCCGTGGATGCATCCAAGCTGGGTGTTGGCGCGGTCTTATCGCATCGTTTCAAGAATGGTGAGGAAAAGCCAATCGCACACGCATCGAAGACACTAAACAGCAGTCAGATAAATTATTCACAGGTGGAAAAAGAGGCTTTGGCCATTATCTACGGCGTAACTAAATTCCACCAATATCTCTACGGGAGAAAATTCGAGCTTTTCACTGATCATCAAGCACTTACAACGTTGTTTAATCCCGCAAAAAGGCTACCGGTTATGGCATTACACCGTATACAACGTTGGGCTATTGTACTTCAAGCATACAACTATACAATCCGATATAAGAAATCTTTTCAAAACGCTAATGCAGATGCGCTCTCGAGATTGCCATGTGGTGAGGACCCTGAATTTGACAAAGGGGAAAATAGTGTTTTTAGCATCGATGTAAACTATGAAGCCGCTGTCAATAGCTTTCCAATAACGGATCACGTTATTAAACAAATGACTGAAGAGGATGAAACTTTGAAGCTGGTGCTCAAATATGTGCTTGACGGATGGCCTCAGCATGCGATTCCAAAAAGCCTTCTGCCATACTTCAATCGAAACCTGTGCTTATCAGTACAGAATGGCGTACTACTGTTGCATACCGACTACACTCGAGTTATCATACCTAAACAACTTCAAGGCAGGGTATTAACGATGCTCCATGACGGACACTGGGGCAAAAGCCGCATGAAAGAGATGGCTAGACGGTATGTTTGGTTTCCTACGATCGAAAAAGAAATTGAAAAAATATATGACAACTGCTCTATATGTCAATCGACTGCATCGTTGCCTAAACGCGAATTTTCAAAATGGCCGGAAGCAACACAGCCATGGGAGCGAATACATTTGGACTTCGCAGGCCCATTTTATAACCGCATGTGGTTGATTATTGTGGATTCATATTCTAAGTTTCCTTATGTAATTGAGCTATCGGCAGCAACTACAACAACGACCGTAGCCGCTCTTCAGAAAATTATTTCCGTCGAAGGGCTTCCGTGCACCATTGTTACGGACAATGGAACGCAATTTACCTCGCACGAGTTTCAACAATTCTGCAAACGGAACTCTATCCAACATCTTACAACTGCACCATTCCATCCTGCCTCAAATGGGTTAGCAGAAAGGTTCGTGCGAACTTTTAAAGAAGCTTTTGTGAAAATAATGAAAACAGAGCATCAGACCGAGCGTGCTTTGTACAAGTATCTTACCACTTTTCGAACCACACCTAATCCGGTCTCTGGCAAGTCGCCAGCAGAGCTACTTCATGGTCGCCAACCACGAACAATACTAGCGGCCATGTTCCCAACGTCGGCTCAGCGCCAAAAGTCAGAAAGTAAATTTGTATCCGGTGCACGAGTTTGGGCTCGAAGCTATGCAGGGCCATCACGTTGGGTTGAAGGAAAAATACAACAGATACTGGGTAAAAAGATGTATAGTGTACAGACAAATCGAGGGTTGTGGAGGCGTCACCAAAATCAGCTGCGACTACAAAAATATAATACGTCAGATCCGAAACTAGATACCGACAATATCGAAATTGAGTTGCCGGCAGATAACCATGCAACACCTAAGCGACCGCCTGCCACAGCCAACGAAACACAATCATCCAAACGTTCACCGGAGCTAGAACAATCAACACCTAACGCAGGGTCAGTACTACCCCGGCGTTCCAAACGAGTCCGGAAGCAGACTGAGCGTTTCAATCAAGTTTGACTACAATAATTTTATAATTGAACTTTTTGAATATATTATATTACATTAATTAAGTGCAGGGGAATGTAAGAAATCTGGTATCACTAACTTATAACGAATGTCAGAAAACACTTCAGAAGTGTATTAGGCAACTCTGCTCTTCTTAACTCGTGTACTAGCTCTCTTCCGTTCCACTGTTCTTCCGGTCAAGTCAAGTTTAATTAATATCATTTTCCATTTTGCTATTTGTTACTTTTACTCATTAATAAAATATCCTGAATTATTATCGATCGGGTTTTACTTCACAAAAACCTTTCACCTATGCACCTTTCCTATGAAAATCAAAACAGTTGTTATCCAGGGCGTATCCAGGTTCAAATGTAGGGGGGCTGAAGTAAATATACATGTTTCTTAAAACATTTCTATTTTATATTAAATAATTTTTACGCTAATATCAAACGTCTCGGATTTTCAGAAAAACTTTTCGATTATTTCCCACTGAATCAAGGTTTTCGGTAACGATTCTTCTATGGACACACATGAGGCATAGTCCAGAAAGCCTTTATTCTCCTGTTATGCTTCTTATGTATTAAACGATCGCCCCACAGTCGCTGTTGTGCATGGAGAAGTGCTCAAAATAGAAATACACTTATTTATCGCTGGTAGAAATTCGTGTTTTCTTTAAATAGATCTACAACTTCAATATCAATATCATCATAGATTTGTTCAAAATGTTTCGCGTTCTTTTGTACATCTGCTGGAGCTGGAGTATTTTTATTGGAAAAGTCTTGTTGCAAAGAGGCCGTTAGTGAATCCAGATTCGGTATTATTATCGGTCGTCGGAAGTACTTATTTTCATTGACCGATGGGGGTTACTTTTGTTTTTTTGTTTACCTGCCAGGTGTGGTAGAGAAATTTCTACTCCTAGGTCGGCGGTAATCATACGAGCTTTCTTAATTAACTCCGTAGTGACTGCTTCTGCATTCCTGCGGTCGTTCTTAACCATCTCCAATATATTTTCAATATGCTGACCAATGGCAACGGTTAAGCAGAGTTTTGGCGCGAAAATCGGCGCGGTCTTAAAAAATTCATTATCAAGGTTCTCTTTCATAAATCTTGGCAAAATTTAACATTAAATTGTAAACCACTTAATTTAAAATTTTTAATTTCAGTTTCTGCTTAACTTTGTGTAGTAAGAAAGAGTTCGGCGTTTGTTCCACAAAAAATATCTAAAATGGGTCAATGATTATTAAAATCTAAAGTATATATTAAATGAGATTCAATATTTGCTTTGGAGATGAAATGTTAAGCGCATATGCGCAATGTGGATGCGAGCTTCTTCTGCTTGCATTCCTATGTTTATATAATTTACCAGTTTAAGCACATACGAGAATAAGTAAAAAAAAATACATTTTTAATTGCGGATTCGAAAAAAAATATGTCTCTGGTCATAAGCAATAAACGCCTAAGTCGAAAAACCTGAATTCGAGAAAAAACGCTTTAAAGATTTGGATTGTAATGTTAACCTTATGGGGAAACCAAAATATTTGCATATATAACTTTTTAAATGTGAGTTTCACATACACATGGAATAGTAGTTGCAGAAAACGATAGCATATATAACTCAATTCTTTCCTAAGTCGACTTAGGCGGTTCAGGATATGAGTTCAGCGACTAAATCGACAATTCAGCGACAATTTCCCTGTTTCAGAAACATTGGTATTCTTCGTATTCTTTTCAGGAAGATACCTGCGATTTTTGGTAAATGTGTCATAAAGCAGCATTCTGAATATAAATAATATCGGTGGAGAATTTGGGAATACTGAAACCTCAAGTGAAAGTTAAATGTTTTATAAAAACTAACTGCTTTATAAATCTCTCCTCAAGGCATATTTGCATTCTGAATATAAATAATATCGGTGGAGAATTTGGGAATACTGAAACCTCAAGTGATATTGAAATGTTTTATAAAAACTAACCGCTTTATAAATCTCTCCTCAAGGCATATCTGCGAGACATGTTTTTTAGGAATTTCCAGAAGAAACCATTTATGTACAAGTGACCTCACTTAGTTTAGTACTAGCTTTCACCCGCGGGTTTCACCCCACGTCTTTATACAAATATGAAAAATAGTTTATATAAAAATTTTATATTTTATTTCTGCTCCAATTTCACCATAGCCGTGATAGCAGAATATGGAGAATAGTAGTATAGCTTGGGTGCTATGGAATGAAATTAATTAATTATTTTTTGGCACGTCAGGTGTTTTTATTTACATTAAAATATCTCCAATAAATTATATAATAGTAGAAATTCCAATGTAATAACTGAATTTTAACCTTCTAATTTCTTACGAATAATAAGTCTAATATTATTTCGCAGCATGGCTTTAATACTTGAAAGCATCTATAAACATAATTGCATTATCATGCATTTTATTTTCGATAAAGTTTTGGGTTTTATTTCAAGGCACTTTTGTTTATTGTCATCTCAAAAGCTAAGCGAACTGGAAACTGAAGTTAAATTCGAAAGTCATATAAGAAGGAATTAAAGGGGTCATGTGACTTGTGGTACAGAAGTTATGGCTGATAAAAACTTCCACGCCTATGTTATATGCTTCGGCCCCTTTTACAAACTCATTTATATATTAAACATCTGCGTAATTCCATTTAAACGGCCTAACAAGACATCCGATCCATGGTGAAATGAACTGAAGGTGGCGCATTCCCGAAACCGCTTCTTTGGTTTTG
This sequence comes from Rhagoletis pomonella, assembly GCF_013731165.1. Classification (NCBI taxonomy): domain Eukaryota; kingdom Metazoa; phylum Arthropoda; class Insecta; order Diptera; family Tephritidae; genus Rhagoletis; species Rhagoletis pomonella. The sequence goes on along the minus strand of NW_023458569.1, from coordinate 4,139,230 downwards.
CCGACTTTGACATTTATGGCAATATGTAAACAAACTTTTTGTTTAGAAACAAGTCCAAACGTATTGTGTATTTTCAAGTGAAAAATCGAAGTAATTCGTGCGTTCTGAAGTAAAAACCGTTTTATTTGTAATAAAAACTTTATAAAAATGTCGTGTCGTGTGTTGAATTGCAGCAGCCGTAAGGGTAAAGCCCCCAAATTCAGTTTTGTTTTGTTTCCCCGCGACGACGCCTTGGCCAGAAAGTGGGTAGAGTTCTGCCGGCAGGAGAAGCCATACAATTTAGACACCAGCGTAATATGCATTAATCACTTTATGGACCACTTTTAAACACGACATGTTAAGTTGAAAACGTTGAAATACCACAAATTACAAATTAAAATCGGAGGTAAGCAAGCATCGACCACTTTCTGCAGGAAAACAAGCGCTGCGACAAGATATTATCACTTTTTCGGCACCTGCAATACAAACACAAAAACTCTAAATAGTTAATTAATAAGACCTATTCTTTTGAACACATTTCAAGAGTGGTTGTATATTTTTTGTTAACGTAGTGCTTAATTTGCTATATTCAAAGATGGCTTGATAAATTGGTGAATCGAGAAGAAAACACGTTTTCTCACTGCAAATTCACAACTGCCAACTCACTCTTCGCCATATTCTTTGTTTACCCGTTGCCACAAATGTCATTCTGCGGGAATGCGCAATCTTGTATTCTATCGTTCTTGCATCCGACCGACGTGCAAATACTTTCCCTCTTTTACCACAGTATACCAGTAGAAAAGGTTATTGTTGTTGTGGCTGTTAATTTGGTCCCCATAAAGGACTTGAGGGTTGCGAGCAACCGTTTTGCCGTATTCAGGGTGCTGTGCAGCAAAATAATGTGGAGAAAAATTTTAACATCGGTTAAATGGCGAGAGCAATATTGTTATGTGCTTTATAAGTAAAAATGAACGTAATAAAATATTTTATACTTCAATACAAGTAACTAGCGCTATTTTTACAATTCGAAGTGATCTTAAAGATATTTGTAATTAAATATGTACTCTATGCGTTCAATGGAAACTATGTTATATGCAAAAATATATTCCGATTTTTTTCAAATACCTGGTGTAAAATGTTTTATATATCGGTAATTTTAATAACAATAGTTATTACTTTCATCTACATTGCTTTTAATGTATGTTTTCACGAGTAGTTGCAGTTTTCTTCAATTGTCTCTGGCAGAATATGCACTGTATAACTAAATAATTTCACAATTTCTACCCTGCTATTGGTTTATATTTTAATACAAAGTAATCAACTACTGAAAAATATATATACTCCGATCAAACTATAGTACTGAATGCTTGTCAAACAATTAATTTAATCAAATGGACATACTCGGAGCGAGTTTTGGAACACGAAAAAAATATTATGCTTATTAAGACTAAATAATTTCTAACTTTCTCGCATATTATACGTTTGTATTTTAATGTAGGATGATTAATTACTGAAGAATATATAAATTCTGATCAAACTTCACTACTGAATGCTTGACAAATAATATTCAAATCAAAACTTCAATAGTGAACGCGCTTAGGGCGAGTTTTGGTACATGGTGTAAAATATTATGCATATTAAGAGTAAATAATTTCTCACCTATTATAAGCTTATGTTTTGATATAATATGATTTATTACTGAAGAATATTTTAACTCCGATCAAACTAAAGTAATAAATG
>NW_023458569.1:4107384-4137411 GCF_013731165.1 Rhagoletis pomonella | reverse complement strand
AAAAAAGACCACCAAAGGTGACAATTTCCCCTATATGATAGTTATATATATATCTCGATTCCTAGACGTGACCCAGCGAAACGCCGGGACACGTATAACTTGTCTTTGACCGATATAACATTTCCCGTTGGTTTCATCCCATCCCGATTTTGACTGTCGCATAGTGTAATTTACAAGGCTAACTTAGCACAGTGCGTAGGCAACTGGCTGAGTCAGTGGGATCGTCGGTTCGAATCCTACTGAAAGAAGTCTGATGAGGAAATGTGGTGATTTATGAAATAGCTATCACTTCTACCATTTTTTCAAATTATTGTTGCTTTTCCACAAAAAGTTTTTCGTTAAGAACGGCCTCGAGCTCAATAAAAATTTATGAATATAAATAATAATAAACTATCGTTTTGAAAACTATCGAGTGGCGGTACTATCGATGGTATCCCAGCTCTAACAGAAATGTTTTCGTACAAAATTACGCAAAAAACTGTCAATTTCTGACTCGCTACTAGGCATCGTACAGTTCCATAAGTAAAGTAACTCTTTCTCTGACCGTTTTTCATGGCAGACTGTGGGTGTGTGTTTGGCAGGCTTTAGGTGTGTTTTTGTTTGGTGTGTTGGTGTTTTTGGTTCAGTGTGTTAGTGTATTTTGAATAAATTGTAATAGAAATAAAAGAAATTGTAATAGAAATGAAAGAAATTGTAAAAGATAAGAGCAAATGCCAAGAGCAAGTGATCTCAGCTGTAGGCATTTATTGGCAATCAGCTGATAGCGATTTTACTTATGAAACTGGACGATGTTTTTAGGCATGCCATTGTTACGAATTTCGAAAGTTCGAAAAAACGATTCGGATTGCAGCATACCATTTCTACGATTCGTATCAAAATCCGAATACGAAAGCGTTGTAAAATAGATGTGTTAAAGTTATAAAGCAGTTTGAACTCATTTACTTGCATTTTCGGTTTACATTTTTATGGAAAGATCCATTACACATTTACATTTGCGATGTTTTTGATCGTTTACACTACATAAGTAGAGATAGTTGATTAACTTCCACTATTCATTTCCAGATCAAACATTTAATCTGCACTTACATGGCCAATATTGTATTTTAAATATGAGATATGCAACCCTGTGTATGTACCAAACCATCAAGATGGATTGGTAGGTTGTTTAATCAATCCCACCAAACAACAATCCGCTGATCAGCACAGAATGTAAACAAACAAGCAAATGCAGCAACAAGGAACAAGGATCAAGCAGCAGTGCTGCCAATTGTTTGGCATATTTAAACAAAGTTGATCTGAACGAAAGCTAAATGGCATTTAAAAAACAATCCACAATTAAACTTAAGTGCCTTTTAAATATTGCTTTGAAATTGGCCCTAAGGGTTTCCAAACTTAATTGTAACGACCATGCTTATTTTGCTTATTTCGAAGACGATGATAGTATACATCTGTCAACGTCGCAGAAAGCAGCATTTTAAAGCCCAATTACATGTATTTAGAAACCCACGTTGACAGATGCATACTATCATCGTCTTCGTGCATCTTAATCCCAAAATACAATAACGCAGTGGCAGTGGCAGTTTTTAGAAATCAGCTGTTTTTAGATAGTGTGGTGTCCAATGAAGCGACTCACAATACAGTAGTGTCAGTTGGCAGTACTGCTCAGTTTAGCCCAAATTCTTTATTCACTGCCACTGCCTCCATCGCGGCAAACTTGGCATGTTGAATTTGACATAAATGAAACGCGGCTGCGTTTATGTTACTGAAGCCTAAAGGGCAACAACAAAAATGTAAACATACAAAAGGGAATGTCAAAAAAGCAGTCAATGACAACGGCGTAATGTGTTTGCTGCCGCAGTGACTGCCAATATTAGCAGTAATAGCTGATTTTAAACACTGTGACTGCCACTGCCACATCTCTATTGTATTTTGGGTTTTACGATAATTGGCGATTGACTTAGAGCGCAGTTACCCACGAACATGTACGTAGCGTAGCGTAGAAGTACGAAGAAACATATCAAGTTTGCTATTGATTGAAAGAGAGGGAAGCAACGTCTACGTCACTGTCATGCGATGGTGAGTTTTTGTAAACACGCTGATCCCATAAGATAGATCGTGTCAGCTAGACACGTTCTCCGTTTTTACGTGGGTAATATCTCAGTTATGCATACTTAGCGTTGCATGAGAGTTGTCACATAAGGAATCTGTTAAATGGACTTTGCAAGTAAGCGGTTACCCAACGCATAGCACTTCACGGTGGAGTGCAATAAGGCCCGCGGAAATAACGCCCATGGGCTTTATTTCCTTAAAAAAAAAGAAATAAAGTTCGCAGGCGATATTGCCTCTTCGAAAAAGAAATTAAACACGCGGGCTTTATTGCCTTTTGCCGGTGGGCATTGTTTCCCTTTCGATATGGCAATAACGCCCGCGGGATTTACTTCCTAAAAAATGAAATAAAGCCCGCGGGCGTTATTTCATATTTATTGTGGCTCTTGTCTCAATTTTAGAATATGCACATCCAGAAGCCCCTGTTCTAAATAAAAGCTAACTAATATGATAACATTGAACTAAATATTTGTTTTCTTTCGTATACGAAGAAATTGAAATTAACAAAATTCAATGCATATATTTATGAGTGTATGTATGCACATGTGTATGAAATTAAAATCAAAGTTTCAACCAAAAACAAGTAAGAAAGTCTAAGTTCGGGTGGAGCCGAACATTAAATACCCGGCGCAAGTATTAAATATATGTTTTTTCACCTTTCCGAAACCTACCGCTAGATGGTAAGCCGGGGTGTATCAATTTTGAGTAAATTAGCTTCCTTAACTTTCGAAATATTGCAGTTTCAAGCATTTATGAAATTTACCGTTATATGAAAAGCGGCCGTAATTTTAGTCCGATTTCAATAATTTTCATCGTTTTGCTTTTATGTGGCAAGCACAACCGAGTTTGGTACAAATTGATAGAACGGTTACCGATATACATATATGTGGTCATAAGTGGGCGGTGCCACGCCCATTTTCCAAAATTTAACCATAAACGTATTTCTTGGTAAAGAATTGTTGCGAGCATCAATTTTGAATAAGTTAGCTTTAATATTTACAGATTTATCGAAGATTTTGTATTTCTCTAAATTACCATTATATGGGATGTGGGCGTGGTTACTGTCCGAGTTTTTAAGTTTTCGGACATTTAGTATGCTGTACCTAGGCCAACAACCGTGCTAAGTTTGGAAGAAATTGGTGCAGCGGTTACCAAGTTATACACATGTAACCATAAGTGGGCGTGGCTACGCCCATTTTCCAAAAATTTATAATATTCTTATTTTTCGTCTAAAAATTATTGTAAATATCAATTTTGAGTGAATTATAATCAGTAGTTACTAAAATATCGCAGTTTTCGTAATTCTGGAAATTACCTTTAAAGGGGAAGTGGGCGTGGTTACCGTCCGATTTTGCCCATTTTCAATACCAACCTACCTGGGCGTGGCTACGCCCATTTACCAAAAATTTATTATATTCTTATTTTTCGCCTGAAAATTGTTGTAAATATCAATTTTGAGTAAATAATCGTCGGTAGTTACTAAAATAGCGCAGTTTTCGTATTTCCGAAAATTACCGTTATATGGGATGTGGGCGTGGTTATTATCCGATTTTTTAAATTTTCAGCCATTTAGTATGCTGTATCAAGGCCAACAACTGTGCCAAGTTTGGAAGAAATTGGTGCAGCGGTTACCAAGATATACACATGTAACCATAAGTGGGCGTGGCTACGCCCATTTTCCAAAAATGTATAATATTCTTATTTTTCGTCTAAAAATTATTGTAAATATCAATTTTGAGTGAATTATAATCAGTAGTTACTAAAATATCGCAGTTTTCGTATTTCTGGAAATTACCGTTATATGGGAAGTGGGCGTGGTTACCGTCCGATTTTGCCCCTTTTCAATACCAACCTACCTTGGATTAACAGAAACCTACATACCAGAGATATCTCAATTTTTGCTCGAGTTATCGTGTACACGGACGGACGGACAGACGGACAGACGGACGGACAGACAGACATGGCTTAATCGATTTCTCAATTCTTTCTGAGCATTTATGTATACATTTGTCTATATCTATCTCGATTCCTTTTGGCTGTTACAAACAACCGTTATGTGAACAAAATTAATGTACCCTTGTGCACAAGTGCGCTCGTGTATAAAAAGGAACATGAAAAAGTAAAAAGTGAATCAAAATTCCTGAAGTGGGCCACTTAATTATCACTGGTCGAGATATTTGTAATTTTTTTATATCTTTTTTGGGAATTTATGATGTATATGAATATCCTAAATTTTTTTCGGAAAATTTTAACTTTTTTATGAGTTGTTGTTTAAACAATTTTTAAGTATCAACTCAGACAAAAATTGTTTTCTAGCGATCTACTTGATGAATTCGGATGAAATTTGGTACGAGTAATAAATAATAATCAAGCTTTCGAACTAAAAAATCTATCACTATTTTTTTTTAAATGGCAAAAATGTATTTAAAAAAATTTAAATAAAAAATAAAAGTGTTCCCAATATATTCCAGAACTTTTGTACCAAGAAGAAGAAAACCCTTAGGTAAAGTCTCCCTTGCCCAAATGATTAACAAGGGCTAACCAATAGTTTTTCGCATTTTCTAGCAAACGTGTAATTTTGAGTTATGTCACCTTTGAAGATCGTGTGCGATATGCAAATGAGTTACGTTATATAAATAAATATATACATACATATGATTAGTGCAGGTTAAGAACAAATTTTTATTTTTTATTAGCTTCGGTTTTCATAACAGTCTCTGTAACTTGTGTTTTTGATGCAGAAAATATTCTACAGTTTATTATCATTAATTGGTATAAAACAATGATACTGGCGAGTATTTCTTAACGTTTTCGCCATTTTATACCATTCAAAAAAACTTTTCGTTGTTGTAATCAGGGTTTTTTGTAAACTAGACCGATAGGCATGTCTTTTACAGTCCCTCCAATCCTATCACAAGCACCCTTTCCATGAGATGTGTCGAAGAAATGCCATTCAGCTTCTATTTCAAAATCTCGATTAGGCTCGATTAAGTTAATTAAAGCAAATTTGTTTTTGTAATGTGATCCAGCACCGTCGGAAAAATACATAATTTTGTTGATTTCAGTAGAACCTAATTTCGCTTTCAAAAAGTTAATTATTTTAGAGTGTACCGCGTTCGCATCATGATGTAAATATTCTGATATTACAACAAAATTTGAATGTTTTATAGCGCCTTCTTTTTTGTACTAAATTACGTAAGGGTGAAGTGTTTCCTGAGCGTTAGCCCAGTGGTGAGATTGGATGGCATCCTGAACTTGGCAAGTATAATATTCAGCAAAATCGAGTGCGATAATACATTCACCTTCCCTTACGATGTTTTTTGTTTTTGTAAAATAGTTAGATTGGCTGCTAGCTAGAAAATGCTTTACTACATGTGGTAAATCTCTGGTCAATTCTTCCAAAAACTCCTCTCTTCCAACAGAACGTAGCAACAGTTCGCACAATACACATTAATAAACAATAAATGAATGTAGGGGATATTAGCGAATACCCTTTATTATTTGTTGAAAATGAAACGCTCGCGGCACTATGTTTAAACAAAACTTTATTTAGCGATAATAAGAATGATGGTCGGCCGCTGTGGTGTAGTGGTAAGCAGTGCGCGCTTCCACTCCGCAACACCTGGGTTCAAACCCTGGTCAAAGCAACACCGCAAAAAATATATAGAAAAACGGTTTTTTCTTAACAGCGGTCGTCCCTCGGCAGGCAATGGCAAGCCTCCTAGTGTATTTCTGCCATGAAAAACAGCTTCTCATAAAAATACAATCGCCGTTCGGAGTCGGCGTAAAACTGTAGGTCCCTCCGCTTTGTGTGACAACATCAAGGCGCACGCCACAAATCGGAGGAGAAGCTCGGCCAAACACTAACATATGTGTAAGCGCCAATCTATTATTATTATTAAGAATGATCTTAATTATTAACTGTCTAAGGTTGAATGACAGTCAAACTCGTATTTTGCATGTCATCTCTGCCTTCGTTAAGTCCAAGTCTCATCTTCGTTGTATTCGGTCAGTAGTGTAGGGTTGCACGTTTGCGTACGTCTTGAGCGTTTAGTAGTTGTGTCCGCTCCGTGTTGACCGTCGATCCGTTCCCACATTCGGCATTCCTGCATCTGCATTCGCCCCGAATGTAGGGTTCCATCTTTTTATAAACTCCGCCACTGTTGTCGTCCGCTCTGGACCTTCATGATCATCAACTTTCTCGACCTCGTACCTGCCATGATTCATCTTTTCTGTAACCTTTTATGGCCCTAAGAATTTTGGCTTCAATTTCAAACCAGCTCCAAATTGAGTGCGCTTGATGGCGACTATCTCTTTAATTTCATATCGTTGTTCGGATCGACGGCTGGCATTGAAAGTTATGCGGTTCTCTTGCTGAATCTTTGCGATATTTTCCTGCGCTTCCTTTCGTATGACTTCGCGGTCTTCATCAAGTTCTTCGCTGGCGACGCTCTTTAAAAGCTCTTGTAATTCAGGCATGCCGGACGTTCGCATATCTAACCCTGTCAAGATTCTGTAAGGAGTTTTTTCGTGCTGCGCGGAGGAGTGTTGTTTATTAACTGCTGAACTCGTTCAACGTGTCGGTACCATTGTGTCAGATTTTCTTGACATAACTTTGCTATCATGGGCACAATGATATTATGTATTCGCTCCACCTGCCCATTTTCCCGTCGCACACCAGTCGCAATCAGTAGATGCTGTATATTTTCGATGGTACAATAGTCTTTAAAGATTTTTTTGTGAACGCTGCACCTCTATCCGAAACAATGCGCATCGGGTTTCCAAAGATGGCCGCTTGTCTCTTCAGTCGTTCAACGACAGCTTCAGCCCCTGTATTGCGTGTGGGGTATAACCAAATGAATTTGGAGAACGCATCTACGACAACAAATATGTAGTTGTATGCTTTATGGGTGGTTTCCATCGGGCCAACATGATCCACATGGTATGTGCCCAACGGCCGATCCTCTTTGTGTATGAGGTTCAGGAAGCCGTCCCTTTTGCCGTGCTTAGCTTCGTTAGAGATACACTCCACGCACGCTCCGACAATCCTCGCTACTTTTTTGCTCCACTCGGGATATAAAACCTCATCTCGACAGCGTCTTTCGTTCTTTTGGAGGAAAAATGTCCTTGCTGGTGTGCTATCTTAATGATTTCATCCTCCATGAGCGATGGGACAACTAATTGCTCCTTGTTGGGATCCTTATGGAGTACGCCATGTTTCACGTAGAAATCTTCATATTCGTCCTTTTACAAAACTTTGCAAGCGGCTTTAATCCAACTAACCTGCAACTGTGCTTGCCGTAAGCGATGAGTTAAGCTGTCTTCTAGCATCAGGCATGATACTCTGTTGAGGGCATCGACATGACGCATCCTTGTGCCGCTTCGATGTTCAATTTTGTAGTTGAAGTCCTGAAAAAACATGGTCCAGCGAACAACTCTAAGTGGGACTTCACGTTTTCTTATAGTCATCGTGAAGGCGTTGCAGTCTGTCACTATCTTGAAGTTAATGCCCATAAGATAGATTCTCCATTTCTTGAGTGCTTCTATAATAGCCAGTACTTCCAGTTCATACGATGGGTATTTCTCTTCGTACGGTTTTGTGTTACGGCTCATGTACTGTATTGGATGGAGTTGGTGATCTTCGTAATCCTTTTGCAGAAGCACTGCTCCGTATCTTACAAATTTTCAATATTAAAATTCTAGTAAAATCAAGTTTAATAGTAAAACTTTATATAAGGAAACAGGGTACAAGAGGTCAATATAAATTAAAAATTTTGTTTTTAATTGCTTATATGTAATATGATATACAAAAATGCACCTCTGTGCTGTTTATCAATTTATAGTCTATTAATTTCCTTTTCAACTTACCTCGTACTTCTTTTCTTCATCTCTTTTAACCTTTTAATACATATTTAAATTAGCGTAAACTTTGAAATTAAATTAATTATAAACAATTTTGTTTTTGAGGTTTTCACTCTTTTGATATTTTCGGTAATGCAAAACTTTTTACAGATGTACATATGTGTGTGGAATTCAAAGCAATGCTAACATTCAATTCTTATAAGATGCGTTAATGTGCATTTACTTATTAGAAAAAATTCCAAATCTATCTCATTATTTAGATACGAAACAGTTGTTGCAACGAGATTGAAATTGGAACGAATAAATAAGTACAATTTGTTAAGCTTCTCTCTTCATGATATCAACAGTATGTGTATGCAAAAATGTTTCACTTATCTGTTGTTTCCTCTGCTTCACAATGTAAAAAAATCACCCTCACTGGTTTCTACTCGGTAATTCGGTATTGCTCGCTGCGCTGCTCTCTGTTCGTTTCAAAGTATGTACTAGTTGAATGTAAAAAGCGCTTTTGCGGTTTCTGCTACTTCTCTTTGGATGTTTGCTGTTAGATACTCCTGCGATTTGAGTTTTCTGCTGTTTCTGCGCAAAGTATGTATTTGTTATACGTAAAAATCGCTGTTAGCTTTAGCGCTGCTGCTGCTGCGCATGCGCTGTCTACTGCTGTTGCGTTTTCTGCTACTTCTCCTTGGATGTCTGCTGTTACTCCTGCGATTTCTGTTTTCTGCGCAAAATATTTGTTCGAACTTCGTGTACCCAACATGTCTACTTCGTGTTATCTCGTGCAATGGACAATTTTCGCAAGTTGGCTGACGCAATTTAAAACTTTTGTACATATGTTGTGAAATTCGCAGTCAGTATTGTTTAAAGTAAAATTTCGCTTTTTATTACTAAACAACTTTTATAGTCACTTTTGCCGTTTTTAATATATATTTCCTTAGTGCTTTTCACTATTTTAATGTTCTTTAATACACCAATTTGCACTACTTGAATGTTCCTTTACTATGCCAATTATATTGCAGGCGTCCCGCTTCTGTCACCATATGTAAAGGGATTTTAGCGAATACCCTTTATTATTTGTTGAAAATGAAACGCTTGCGGCACTATGTTTAAACAAAACTTTATTTAGCGATAATAAGAATGATCTTAATTGTAGAGCACAAATTAGTTCTGCCGTGTAGCTTCTAACTGGCCAAGGTTGAATGACGGTCAAACTCGTATTTTTGCATGTCATCTCTGCCTTCGTTAAGTCTCATCTTCGTTGTATTCGGTCAGTAGTGTAGGGCTGCACGTTTGCGTACGTCTTGAGCGTTTAGTAGTTGTGTCCGCTCCGTGTTGTCCGTTGATCTGTTCCCACATGAATTACTTATTAATATTAGCAAACAATTTTATTAAATAAATTTTATAATAATAATACATTATATGATAGCTATGAAATGAATTTAAAATTATAAGATATTGAATATTATGAATTGTGTTATGTAAAAACTTTTAGTTTATTGTTTTATAAATATTTACCTATCAGTACTTGACCACGGTTGAAATTCCATTTCTAAGACATCATTGCTTTCAAGCAAAAGTTTTAGATTTTCTGAAATTATTGAAGGCCCTGGACAGTTCTTGCAAGCAGACAAATAACAATCTTCATTTGGATTGTTGCATAGCATTTAATTAAACATAGCACGATAATTCGAGTCGAAACGTACACCTTTTCGTTTTAATTCTTGGCGAATAGCATCAGTCTGATGTTCTCATGTATTTTGCATCACATACATTATGTGTACCGGATTGTCCAGCTAAAATACATTAACGAGGTCGGTTTCGTTTAAAAGTTGACAGAGATATACTAATATCCGACGAAGCGTCTTTAAATTTTAAATATAAATCTTTTAGATTAGATACAAGCAACCTCTTCTGTTCTTGACCCCGTTCACCATTTTTTACAACCGAAATATAGTCTTTCCGGCTTGGCATTATTCGACTATTTTCATCAGAAAGGTAAAATGTTTCAATTTTTTCTAACGTTGCAGCTTCCAGGTGTCGACCAATTTTCGTTGGAGGATTAGATCCGTATCCATTCTTTAAATGTAATTTTTTGGCTCTTGACGCCATTCTTCGCGATACATTGAAATTTTTCATTCATTTGACGAATGCTCCATTCCAGCGGGACTGTAGTTAAAAGTGAAATTTTACGGTTTCGAGAAGGTTCATTAGAAATTGCCACTTTAAGATCATGAATTCCTTTTTTTTAACCACACATCACGTTCTTCAGAAATGATACACCCAGAACGCGGTTTTTTAAAGGAGGTTGCCCAAGTCCCATGAGTAAATTATTTACTCCCTTGATTTTTTGCACATCACTTGCAGCGTTGCCATTTTAGCCGTTTTCCGGCTAGATTTAGCCGGTTTTGATAGCAACTAGCCAGAGAAAATTCGATCTAGCCGGCAGCCGATTTGTTAGCCGGTTTGTAAAAAAAAGTTAGCCGTTTTTAGCCGATTTTACTATTTGCCTAATTTTCAGGTGCAAAAAGTAAACAAGTTGTTCGAAAGCAATAATGCAAACCCAATGAAGATTTTTAATGAACTCAATGTTTTACTTTCGCATCTATGCTCCCTAGTGGTTATTAGCGCGGACACATTGGATCCTATATGCTCCCCGTTGGAACCATACCTTGCTCCATTTCCTCAGTTTTATCACAGTTTTGAAGAGTATTTAAAAACAAAAGTAAGCAAAAACGCTTTTGACCACGAAGCCGAGAAAATAATTCGAGAAAATGGTCGCTATTTTATTACCACTTTAATAAAGGAATTACGCCAACGCCTCCCTACAAATATTGCCACACTAAAAAAATTGACTTTTTTCGGTTGGAAATGCATTAAGAGTTAGTAAACCAAAAGTATTTGTTCAACTACAGCAACAAAAACACAAATATAACGCCAACGAAATAACATCCATAGAGATGCAATGGCAACGGTTAACGTTACATACCTGGAGTAATTTAGACTCAACTGTAAAATTTTGTGCCGAAGTTTATCAATTTCGAAATGCCCTAGGAGAAAACCCTTTTGTTGACCTTTGCAACCTAGTTTTTAGTTTTCTTGTTTTGCCTATAAGTAATGCAGGAGTAGAGCGAATATTTAGTTCAATGAATATAATAAAAACTAAGCAAAGAAATCCAATGTGCGTTAAAACGTTAAACGCTGTTTTATATATAAGATACGGTTTAAAACGTGAAGAAAAATACTGTAGATGACGATCTCTTAAAATTAATGAATTCAGGTGATATATACAATAGTGATTCATTTGATGATGAGGAATATACACTCGATATAAATTAATGGTGTTAACTAGTCTTTCGTTTCTTGCGATTTATTTAAATAAAGCATGTGAATTTTCACTAAAACATTTTAGCCGTTTTTTGCCAGAGTCTATGTGAAATTTCACTAAAACATTTTAGCCGTTTTTAGCCGCTTTTTTTGCCAATCTAGCCGGTCGGCCCAAAAAGTTCTGGCAACACTGATCACTTGCAGGCTTTTCATAATCTGGATCCTTTTTGACATCATCTTCAACATCACTAACACAATCAACGTCACTAAAAGTAGCTTCAAAACTTCTTTCACTTTTTAAATTGTTTTTATGCTTGCGATTGACTTGTGTTTGGCATGATTTGCAAATATACATCCCTTCGAAATTCTTGAATTTAGGGTTCCAATTTTTTGTTATTTAGATATACTTTTATAAACAGATTTATGTTTAGCCTTTTTCAAAGGATTACAAAAGTAATTTGCTTTAGACATTTTATTAAAATCGAATTAATAAATTGAAACATTATTTGACACCGACCTTCGTGTTACTAATAACTGAACAAAAAAAGTAGTTGTATTCACGTATTCACAAACCACATTCGCATATAACGGTATTATTCTGTAAGAAGCGCGCAATTAGGCGCTGCCACGTGGTCGTGTATGCGGAACATCAGGAGAAAAAGTAGCATAACTTCTGACCGTATGAAAGTTTCCAAATTTTTTTTTAATTACTCATCAGAAAATAAGGAATCTGAATAAATTTTTGCTATTTAAAAAAATTGTGATCGATTTTTTGGTTCGAAAGCTAGATTATTATTTATTACTCATACCAAATTTCAGCCGGATTCATCAAGTAGATCGTTAGAAAACAATCTTTTTCTGCGTTGATACTTAAAAATTGTTTAAACAATAACTCATAAAAAAATTTTAATTTTCCAAAAAAAAAAATAGATTCTTCATATACATCATAAATTCTACAAAAAGATTAAAAAAAATCATAAATATCTCGACCAGTGATAATTAAGTGGCCCACTTCAGGAATTTTGACTCAAGTGAAATAAATACTTTTCGATTGTCGAATAATTTGACGGAAAAGCCTGTTGGCGCTCAACTGCGGCGGTCCGCGATTGCCCGCCACCACTGAAAAACCTAAGATGCTGAGAACAAATATGCGCATCGCATTGAAGGCTAAAAACAGTAACTATTTACCTTTATTTTCCAATAATTCGCTTATTTCTTATTGGCAAAAATACCGTTCGATTTTATGCGTATACTGAAGAAGGGAATTTAAAGCAGAACTACACTGTATGCGAAAATAGAGAGCAATTCGTTTAAAATACGTTCAGTTTTATGAAAATCTATGCCTGTATACATAATTGGAACCTTTCAGTAGAATTCTGTTTGATTTTTACGTAAAAATGGTATAGCAGTGCAAAGTATGCATAACAGGGATATAACTGCGCTTTGATGCTTCGCTGGTACTTCGGCAAAGCAAATCAAACCAGTTCCTGTTGGCAGTGTTGAGACGAAAAATTGGTTTAAGGGAAACTTCTTAATGGAGTTCGGAGATATTTGGGTTAAATCAATGCACATTAAACAGGTAGTAGTATTAGAGCAAAAACAACATTTACGTGTATTTTGATATTGCTTCTGCGGGCCAATTTTGGTTCTATGAAATTGTGAAGTAAAATTGAAAAATTCAATGTCTGTGAAGACTTAATTTCTTCACTTCATTATTTTGGTTATAACATTTTAATACCATGTCCCCACCGGAGCTAACCACGTAGTTATGGTTAACACTAATCCCCAGTTAAACATTGTTACCGACGTTGCCGACCCAATGTTAAATGAATGGAGTCAGTACCGTTGGTAACGATGTTTAACTGGAGATTAGTATTAACCAGTGATGGTGAAAATGGCCCTTAGAGTAGTTCGGCCATATAAAAATAACAGCACTTAACTATTTCACTGAGATGGTTAAAAGCTAACCAACTCGAAACGCCATCGAAAGTCTAATACAACCCTGTGTTTTTCCGCCATCTGTGGGTCATTAGCGTTAAAATGTAAAAAATTCGTTCCCTACTGGTGTTTGGATTTTACTAAGATCAGATTAGATTTACTCCGGTTTTTGAAAAAATTTGAAATCTACTCCTCTACTCCGCTTGACTTCAAATCTATTCGGTTTTTTTTTTCATTCATGTTATGCCTTCTTAGGGCCGTTTTTTGAGTATTCATAGCAATGCGTCAATAAAGTAACTTCGTTATTGGTGGATGCATAACTTTACTTAGGTTGTTAAAAAATATAAGTAGAATGGAATTTATATAAAGTAGAAAAGGTTTGGATCCAATTGCTCTTTAAAAAAATTAAGTGTTAAATATGGTCTACTTGATAGAAAATGCTAAAAATTACCTAAATATGTAACATATTATCCTTACATTGCCTCGCGTTCTTACTTTTGCATGAATAGATAATATTTAAGTCAAACAATCAATGTCAGAAACGAAAATAAAAAAATCAATCTAGTACGGAAAATTTGTTTTTGCTCCGATTTTTGCAGCGATTTAGTCCTGAATCGAGTTTTGGCGGTCCGAACACTGTTCTCTGCACTTGTACTGTTTTATAAACCTCAAACCGCAGTGTAGACAGCAATAGTTAGTGGTGTGGTTAAGTTCGATTTGAAATGGTCAACTTTTTGGTGGGGACATGGTACAAGTGATTCTCGGCCATAAAAGGCTTTTCCTTTAACATCTGGCAAGTATTTATTTCATAAATTATTAAGACTTTGAGACAATGATACTCTTTATCAAAAGACGGGGTTTTGGGAAACCGCCCAAAAAACCTTCAAGTGTTTTTTTTTTTTATTTATAAAATGACACAAACAATGCAAACCCGCGTGTTTTACTGCGTCTGGCCACATAATCAGTCGGAACCTAGCCTTTGTGTGTAACGCGTGTCTTTGTTCTCGGCGCTTATGATTATTTTACATATTTCTCTGTGTTAATATGTCTTCGTATGGTGAATTACCAGAAAAATTCGTATTGAATATGGGTGTTGAAGGTATGTGCTTTGTATAAAAATATGTTACAGTTAATTTCTCGTCAAAGTTCCCGCATTTAGACTTATGTTGAAGATTTCCTTCTTAAAAACGTGGTATTTTTAACAAAAGTTTAAAACAATAGTGTTTTTGTTTTTGTGTCGGGCTTTGTCGCCTTACATTCAAAATGTTGTAATAAATATTGAACCTTTGCCTATCTGAATGAAAAATAAAATCTCCCCCCGACCCACCCCAACCTTTTTAAATTTTTTTAGTCAAAGGCAAAATTTTTCAAAAACATTTTTTTTCTTAATTTTTTTTTTTTATAATATATCAAAAATGAAGCTAAAAATCTGAAGGAAACTGTGGGCAGTGAAATATCAGTGAAAATCAGTCACAATATTTTGCTGACAATGGTAGACGGAAAGGCCTGCGACTCCGCATCGGACACTGAATCAACTATGCGATGTTATATATGCGGCCAGACATAAAAGGTTTTTAATAAACTAGAGAAAGGTGCCATTAAAAAAGAAGCCCTAAAGTTTGGGCTCTCAGTACTCCATTCCGGAATACGTTTTTTGAGATACTGCTGCATTTAGCATATAAACAACCCCTCCAGAAGTGGCAAGCCCGTACAGTGGAAGAGAAAAAGATTGTTAAAGAAACAAAAGAGAAATTAAAGAAATCTTTCAGAGAAGAAATGGGTCTACTTGTTGATGTTCCTAAAGCTGGCTTTGGAAATAGCAATGATGGGAATACGTCCAGGAGATTTTTCCAAAATGCAGAATGCTCTTCTCGCATTACCGGCATCAACTTGGAATTAATCAGTAAATTTAAAGTGATTCTTGAGGTAATCTCAAGTGGCCATGAGGTTGATCACCAAAAATTTGATGATTAAGCCCCAGGAATGATAGAATACAAGATTGCGCCAATGAGAGAGGCTTTTTGAGCGTAATTTTTGCGTGACGTCATCTTGGTGCAATTGCGAGAGAGAAATGCCAAAACGCATATAAAAATATGTAAACAATGCAGAAAAATGTGTGAATTTTAATATTACATGGCCCAATTTTGCAAGAATCAATAAATATACATAGATTGAATAATTAGGAAGACGTAGCAATAATTTTGGACATGTAGTCCATTAGGTAAGTACGATTTTTAGCACATGAAAAAATAGATGTAATAACAGTGTTTGCAATTTCATGTAGACCAAAAGGAAGGTGTGTAGCAAAGTGAGTTTTTGGACTCGACCTAAAGCATACATTGTAAAAAGCCATTTAGAGTGCATATTTATTATTATATTATTTGTGGACGGTAGCCAACCACCATAAACTGCACAGCTGTTGACTCCACAGCTTTGATTTGACGACTTTTGTACCATCTCCGAGAGGGTGCATGAGTGTAGCTTCTTTGGAAACAAATATTCTATCTAAGTAAAACATAATTTAGGCTGAACTTTTAAATGTATAATAATTTGGGCACTGTTTTATATTAGGTATGTAACAGCGCGGTAAGATGCCGCTTGAATTAGCGCCTGGCGACCGTATCCACTGGTTCATTACCTCATACTAGCACTAAAACGAATCAGGTACTAACAAAAATAAGTAGGTAGTGAAGTTCGTGTATCTATTTACATAGCTCGATTTGGTGTTTCATGCATCTCCTCGCCGGCAGAACTGCTTCCACTTTTTTGCCAGATTTTGGTCCGTAGGAAACGAAAAAAAACTTACATCGAACGCTTTCCTTTTGTTTTCACTATTACACTTCGCCAAGGCACACTTCATTTTGCTTTGTAATTTCTCAATAATTGTTTAAAACAACGCAGAAATATTAACGCACAAATATTAAAATTGTTATTTGGTTTTTTCGTATGCTCACAATCAACAATTGCACCAAGATGACGTCACGCACACATCTGATTCTGTCAAAATCACAAAGAGCGGATTAGCGGTACCGCGATTGGCGCAATTTCTATTTCTCTCAATCGTGATTAAGCCCAAGACACTGCCAATCTGTATGTGGAATTGTCGCCTACAGTCCACAATTCTGATGCACGGAGCGCAAGTGATGGCAAAAGCAATTCTGCCAATTGGACAATTGTCCGAGGAAGCCGCTGAGGCGCTAAATAAGCATATTCGCAAATATCGGGTAGACTTTGCAAGAAAATTTTCGAGGACTGAGTGCAACAGAGACATTTTAAATAGATTACTTTTAACATCCGATCCTCTCTCAGCTCGAGCCGGCCAAAGAATAGAAAAAATCTTGCCATTTTCCGCCGAGGCAAAAACCATTTTGATTGCTGCAACGAACTTAAATAGGTCGGACGACAATACTGTCGAAGATATTGATGATGATGGAGAGGATTAGGATGTTAACAGCGAATCGGATGGCAACAGCGAATCGGATGGCATCAGCGAATCGGATGGCACTGACTCCGAATTAAATCAAATTTTCTAAAATTTTTACTTAAAAAAATATGTTTTCTGTTTTTTTATGTATTTTTATTAATAAATCCAAAATATTGATTAGATAATGTTTTTTCTTGTATTTTGAGATAATATAGGGCCCTAAATAATTTTGACCGGTTTTTGGCTCAAATACCCCTTAGTACGGCCCAACAAAATAAATTAAATAAAAGAATTTAACCCTTTGTTATGCATTTACCATATTTGATAAAACTCAATATCTTTTGTAAATATGAAAATATTTAAATTCTCATTAGAATCAGCTTCATTTTAGTTATTGCATTTTCGTTTTAACGTAAATGTGGAAATGCATACTTATACAGATTAACACACTCAATGAAACACACTCATCTATAAAACCGTTTTGACAATTTTCTCGCTTTTACTATCCCAATGTTTTTGAGCATTTATTTTTTTTTATTCAAATACTTAATTCTAAAGTATATTAGAATTTTATTCTTCTAAATTTACATCATAACTTAACTTCAATAATTTAGCTATTAATACCATGTTCTGAACGACAACGAAAACACCTTGAAAACGAGTTTTGAGATTGTGGGCTGAAGGCTGTTCACACCGATTGTTGGTGTTTTCGTTGACATTTCTTACATCCTTTGTTTGCAGTTTTGCTACACAAAAACAAAACCAAAATACTTTTCCTTCAATTTATTTTCATTAACAACCTTTTACTTCAATGCTTACTTTATTTTGGCCAGCCAATTAACAATAAATCCAAAATTACGTATTAAAGATGATAAAATATGACTTCCACTTCGATAAATAATCGAAAAAAACTAGTGCGGACACCGTTTGGAATGAGTGAAACGTGAGTTTTCAAGTGGTTTTCAGCGAAAACTAGTTTTCGTTTGACAGATTTTACATGGACGAAAACACAATTTTAGGTCCAAAACCAGCTTTACCAACGAAAACATGTTTTCGATGTCGGTCAGAACATGGTATAAATTTTCGCAATTCGAAATTTCCTTTCCATTAAATTTATTAAAAATTACTTTCAGTTTCTTTATGTCAACAAGGAACTCTGGTTTAGGTTTTATCAGACCACCATTTGAAGTTTAGTCTATCCGTGTATATGAGTGGGAGATTTTCTTTTCATATTCGGTATGATAAATCCTGCACCTGGTAACAAACGCGTTCTCTTAGAAACACTCGGCTGCGATGGGCAACAAATAAAGTCACGCGCACACGTGAAAAGTCTCCCGCACAAGTTTCTTGTCCTGGCTCTTGGCAAACTCAACGCACCGCCCGTAATTCCTTTTAATTTTATTATGTATTTAAAATCAGTCGCACTGCTCACAATTGAAAATTTAAATAAAAAAATTAAAATTTTGAATAGTATAGTGTTAAGAGTTGACATTTCGGTCGCAGTTCAAAAGAACGTTAGGCGAACGTACCAATCTAAAACGTTTGTTAAAATAAATCAAAAAGATTTGACGTTTTAGAGATCGAATAATTTGAAAAAAAAAAGAAATCACCTTCTCTACTACTCTTAACACCAAAATTGTTCATTAGTATAAAATAAACAGAAAGTTAGGGATGGAAGAATGAGCAAAAAAAAATTGTTTCAAGATGTGGTAGTTTTTTAGCTTACGGTGGTAGATGTAGTAGAAATGTAATTTAGCAAAAAAGTGGAATCTCTTCCACGGATGTGGTAGAGTCAGAGCACTGGCTATTGAGCAAGACTTCGCTGCTTCGCACACAAACGCATGTGTGTTCCACACAAACGCATGTGTGTTCCACACGAGCCCGCGCGTGCCCAAAACAGCACAGACAGCGTTCCTCACTCTATAAAGATGGGCAATATAGAGCGAATACCTTCCCTACCTTCTTCGTGCCCGAAACAACCCGGACTTAAAAAAAAATGTGCAAAAGGCAAATTGAAATAACAGCTTTTGTTTGTTTACATTTAATGGCAAATTTTGTAAAATACAAAAATGGAAAACGGCACTGAAGGTTCAGAAATGTAGGTATTTGCTAATTTTATTAGCTATGTAAGATAAATACACATAAAATCATTATTTAGAGCTGATTTGTTGATTCCCGACACGAAAAGTGTTTTTTTGCGTTCCTCACGCTCTGGGTATTTGCAATGGGGGATAGTCGTTGTGCTGGGTATGCAGTTACAGTTGCCCGGCTGTACTCAATCCCGACTCTTACGTCCTCGTTCGCGCACTCTGGGCAACGTGAGCAACCCATGTGCGAGATGCGGTAACCAATCCGAGCCTTGGGTCACGGCAGAAAGAGAGGGAGCTTCGGTGGGCCCACACCGACTTATTCGGTTTAAGGGCTCACTGAAGTCTGCAGCGTCTGTTCACCAGTAGGTGCGGCTGCAATCGGGTGTCTCTCTTGGACCAAGCGGCTCGCTATATAAACGTGTATTTGGTTGCGATGAGGTGTCCAAGGATCTCTTCTATGAGCGCTTAGAGCGCACGAACGCGCGCTTCCCTCGCCACGATATGAAAATCATGCTTGCCGATTTCA
The DNA here is from genome assembly GCF_013731165.1 of Rhagoletis pomonella. NCBI lineage: Eukaryota > Metazoa > Arthropoda > Insecta > Diptera > Tephritidae > Rhagoletis > Rhagoletis pomonella. The sequence continues at coordinate 4,118,144 of NW_023458569.1, read as the reverse complement.
ATGCCAGGGTGGGCAAGGAAGGGATCTTTGAAACCACCGTCGGATAATTCAGCCCTCACGACGAAACGTCCGACAACGAAGCTGCAATCACAACAGACAGTCAATTCATTCGCTTCTCGACTCTCACACCTGCTCTCAGAAAGCACTCTTCAACCAACTGACATATGCGGCCAGTAGTACCGCCGCCGAAGAAGTAGTCGGATTTCAGCGAGCCCGAAAGAACAACTGGTACGGTGAGCAGTGTCAGGAAGCTGCGAAGAAAAAAGATGCCGCCTACAGGGCCACGCTGCGATCGGGCGCAACGCGCGCTATGTGGAACCGCTATAGGGATCTGAAGGGGAAAGCGATACGTATTTTCCGCAATAAGAATAGAGAGGCCGAAATACGTGAGTGCGAAGAGCTTGAGATGCTGGCCGACAGGGAGAACGCCCGAAAATTCTACCAGAGGATTAGGCGACTTACGGAAGGTTTCAAGACCGGGGCGAACTCCTGTAAGAACAAGAATGGCGACTTAGTGACCGATGTCCAGAATGTACCTAAATTGTGAAGGGAAAACTTTTACAAATGGTAGCAGCACGAAAAGTTGTGGAGAAGAAGAACCCGAGCCCCCGTCGATGATGACGGAGTCGATGTTCCTCCGCCTGACCATGACGAGGTACGAACAGCAATAACGCGGCTGAAAAACACCAGAGCTGCTGGATCTGTCAGCCTGCCAGCTGAGCTATTTAAGTCCGGCGGCGAGGAGTTGATAAGGTGCATGCATCAACTTTAATGCAGAATATGGTCAGATGAACGCATGCCCGACGAGTGAAATTTAAGTGTGCTCTGCCTAATTCAAAAGAAAGGGCGACATCCCTATTCGCGCTAACTACCGCGGGATCAGTCTTCTAAGCACAGGTTACAAGGTCCTACCGAGCGTATTGTGTGAAAGAATGAAGCCCACCGTCAGTGAACTGATTGGACCTTATCAGTGTGAAAAGGATCGACACTCACCACCTATTTGTCGACTTTACAGCTGCTTTCGACTGCACTAAAAGCAGTTACCTACACGCCGATATGTCTGAGTTTGGCATTCCCGCCAATTTTTTTTTTTAGTTTTACTTTTATTTCAACATGTTTTGATTAAAAGAAAAATACTGATAAAAATAAAATATTGCACACAAACAACAAAATTTATGATCGATAATCGCAATTTTGTATTGTACCAATCTTTTGATTGCAAAAAAATTGTCCAATTTTTTATTACCAATAGCCCAATATAAAAATGTTCAAATCTGTACAAATGCACCAATCGACTGACAATGCCCTAAAAATTTATGCAATTAAAAAAATAAAAAATTCGTTAAAATGTCAAGTTTTTTAATTAAACTAAAGTGCCAGTTGCTGTCGAAATTCGACAGTCTTTCTAGTTTTAGAAGCCTTGGAGAGGTTTTCTAACTTAACACGTAGCAAACATTACTTAACTAACCGGAAAATCTTCTGCTAAAACGTAACTAAATTTTTTTTTATCTGAGCAGGTCTTTGGAGGACATCGGCAGGACTTGGAATTGACCCGATAGATTCAAGTTTATCGATAAATTTCAATGATTTGATACATATCGATAGTTCGATGAATTTAAAGAACACTAAAATTCGATAACTCAACAAAATTCGTTAACTCGACCAATTTTGATAACTGTGAAATTCGATGGCTCGATAAATTTAGATAACTCAAAAGTGTAAAAACTTTGGATACCTTTATAAATTTTTACTTTTGACATCTCCACATTTTTCGAAAACTATCTAAACATTTTGATAACTCGTTACACTCTGTTAAGGCGATTAAATTCGATAAGCAGTGATAAATCGAAAAGCTTATATAACCATGAAATTTCGATAAATCGATATATTTTTAAAATTTCATAAACTTCGCAAAACTCCATGCATTACGACACCTCGATAAATTTCGTTGTCTATAAATAATGACAATTCAATAAATATCGGTAACTTGATACATTTCTTTTACTTAACAAATTTCGTTAATCTCACACGTTTTTATAGCTCGAGAACTATCCGTAAATTTGGACAACTAAGTTTCTGTGTCTGTAAATTTCGACAACTCAGTAAACATTGATCAGTTTGAATAATTCGATACGTTGCGATAACTTAATAAGCATGGATAAATTTCGATAATTATAAACTTCGATGATTCGATAAATTTCAGTAACATTTATGGCTGATTTTATTTCGATTCCTATCGGAAAATTTCAACTCTGTTAACCTAATTCTTATGTATTTCTCATTGTCTCCATTTTCGCCTTTATCTCAATTTTCGTCTTTATCTTCACTTTTGCCTTTTTTTGTCCTCATCGTTATCACTTGTTTCTTCATCTACATAATTATCTTTATTTCAAAGTTAAATTTCAAATACGAAGTAAAACAAAATGCGAAACAGCTTAAATTGAACAGGTTGCAAAAACAACCATACACAAATATGGAAATTTTTAATCGACGATTTTCAACCAATTTCGAAACTATAAAAACTCTCCTCATCTACAGAAAATTACCTTTCCAACGGTGTTTTTGGTTTTGAAATCGGTAACTTTACCTTGGTCTTCATCTTTGTTTTTATCTTTCACATCTTTGCTTATGGGGTATTCCATCGTCACGGGTGGGACATTTGTACAGCAATAATAGTTTTTCTCTTTTAAATTTAAGTATAAAGGGCTAAGCAATTCTACATTTCGATAAACCTACACCTAGTTCATTAATATACGAGTTATTACCAAATACGAAAAATATTCCAACTTGATTTTATATGGGAAAATTATGAGCTCTTTCTTCTGTCACGGGTAAGACAAAGAAAATACACTGCTTTTTGGAGCACATATATTTTACAGAAAGTCTGTGAATTTACTTAACATTTCTATCTGAATTAGATGTTTTACTATACAGAAAAGAAGCAGCAATCCTAACAAAGCACAAACCATAACAACAATTAGTTGTTTATTAATAAAAAATTCAAAATTCTCCTGTCACGGGTGGGACAACTTTTGTCACGGGTGGGACACGTACAATTTTCTTCATGAAATGGAGCTTCTAGTGAGATCCGTATCAAAGGGCTCAGGTACGATAAATTTTGGAGGCCAAATACAAGATCAACTGACCCACTTTTATCACAGTAGAGTCATTGTAAGACTCACGATATACTGCTGCCCTCAGGATCTATTTTAGGGGGCAATAGTTATACCAAACGAAAGCTAGAAGTCGCCAGACTGTTGTATTCAAATGCATTGGAGAATGTATTATTTGCAAACGCATGATATTTTATATGCATTTTCCAAATGCACTTCTGCTCGGTGCATTTGATTGCAATGAAATTTCGAATGTGCCTTAATGATTTTCAAATTTGTTTAGACTAGCTATGTATGTCTCGCTAACACTAACTACAGGTTAAACATGGATATCGACTCCTGTTATCACGTCGATAGCGATGTCTAACCTGCTGTTAGTGTTAACCAGACATTTAGTAATCGGCCCTAAGAGTGGCTGGAGTTGAGTTATTTTTGGAAAACTGATTTCATGGAGAAATCAGGCTCAAATTTAGCTATTCTTTGTTAGAAAAGTTATCTGCATTAGAATACTTGTCCACAGATATATACATATATCTTTGTCACTTAAATGCTATCTATTAGATTGAATTTATAAGTTAGGCGAACTTCTACATTTTCTAGGTTGGAACTTTTGAGGTAATTGTTAGTATTGACTTTTGGATTGTTGTTAAGCAACCCTCATCATAGAATTCTCTGGCGTCTCTATGATAGTAATGTTTACCTTGTCTTTTCGAGTTAGCCACGCGAAATTTTTTTACTACATCGCTTAGCTCATCGAAAGTATTATGGTGTTTAGTCAACCTGAACATCAAAGTTTTGTGGCATTAAACATAGGTTTGAAACGTTAAACTTGTTTTTTTTTTATTTTTAGGCACCATTAAAAAAAATGTATAAGTGATTGTCACGGGCGGGACACGGTAAAACGTTTCAAAATCTCTAAAGTAGGCACTTATAATATAATAAAAGAAATGAAATAGGGCTGCATAGTATAAACACACTCTAGTTATGAAATTATAGAAAAATCCCTAAAGAAGTTACTAAGCAATACGAAGTTTAGAACTTTTTTGTCACGGGTGAGACATGCAAAACCGTAGTGATTTCATCCCATTATATAATTTAAATGCCTATTTTTCTTCAATGCCATGTTGCTTCTTTGGGACGAAGAAAGATCGAAACAGTTATTCCCCACCTCAAAAAAAAATAATAACTTTGTAAATACTTGATTTTGCATAGCCTTCTGTATTCAGAAATATTGTCGTATTCAATTAATTTTCTAATGTTGAAGTTTTGAGTGCATTTACAGTGTAATAAAATAATATAACCAAATTTTTTCTTCGAAAATACGTTAATCTGAGGTATTTTGCATTGATTCATCAATCATTCCATGTACAATAAGTTACTTTATAATTGGGCACAAAGTTTCACTTACTCATGGAATACCCCTTATATCCTTATATTTTTCTATTCACGTAGATGAGATGAGGTGCCATGACGTGATAAGATGATGTGATAGGATGTGATGTGATAGGATGTCATGTCATGTGTTGTCATATCCTCTGATGTCATGTCATATGATGTCATACCATATGATGTCATATCATGTGATGCCACGTCATGTAATGCCATGTCATGTCATACGATGTCATATCATGTGATGTCAAGTCATGTGATGTCATGCCATATAATGTGATGTCATATCATATAATGTCATGTCACGTGATATCGTGTGATGTGATATCATATTATGTGATGTAATATCATGTGATGTCTCTTCATATCATGTGATAAAATGAGATGTGATGTCATGTAATGTGATCACATTCCATGTTCCGATTAGTATATCGATAACCCTGTTGAGAACTGTGTCGATAAAAATACCGATAACAATATCCATAAACATATAGAAAAATACAACGATTGTAAAATCGATTAATTCATCGATAAGTATAACAATCATCAATATCGATTATTGTACATATCGTTAACAATATAAATGACTAAATCGATAACAAAATCTATTATTATACCGATAACAATATCCATTATTGTATCGATAACAATACGATTATTATATTGATTATTATATCGATTATTTTATCGATAGCAATATCGATTATTATATCGAGAAAAATATCTAGTTTTATATCGATAACAATATCGATCTTCACCCTCATCCTTTTCTTCGTATTTATCTTTATTTTTGCATATTCCTCTTCGCCTTTACCTTAAGGTGTTTAAATTTACTTTGATCTTCGTTTTTGCCTGTACCTCTAGGCATCTTTGTTTTTGTTTTTATTGTCAAGCCGCTAAACCGCTGAGAACCATTTTCATGTGCATTATTCCCCTTGAATTTGACAATTTACTCCCAACCAACCGACTGCCGCTAAAGAAGTTTCACTTCATAAATTCAAGAAATGTTCTTACCCTTTCAGTTACCCTAATTCTTATGTATCTGTCATTGTCTCCATTTTCGTCTTTATCTTCACTTTTGCCTTCTTTTTTTTTGACTTCATCGTTATCATTTATTTCGTCATCTTCATATTTATCTTCATTTCAAAGCTTAATTTCAAATGCGAAATGAAACAACATGCGGAACATGTCAAATTGAACATGTTGCAGCAACATCTATACACAATTCGAAAATGTTTAAACGACGGTTTTGGCCGTAATTTTCAACCAATTGTGAGACCATAAAAACTCTACGGAAAAATGCCTTTCCAACGGTTTTCTTGGTTTTGAAATCGGTTCGGTAGAATCGCCAAACGAACGGAGACAAAATTTATGTTAGCGTATTAATATATCGATTCTGAGTATGCAGTTTTGTAGCCCATTGAATTCTAGTAGAATCATTGTGTACAAATGAGTAGAATAAAGTACAAGTTTCAAATGGCTAAAAATTTCGATTGTACGAAAGTTTGTTGATTTTTTTTTAATATTGCACAAATGAGTAGTCCACTTGCAAACAGCGTTATGTGATTTTATAATAATAAGCCATAAATTAAAAAAAACGTCTACAACAACAAGTAACATCCAGATTGTATATTTCTCTTTATTATCTGAAAATCTGGATAAATAAGAGCCTAATAACTTTAAAAAACAAAATCGCAGTGTGGTAGTTTTTGCAAATTTTAGATATAAATATAGCGAGTTTTGAAACAGTAACTTTTACATAACTAGCTATCTTTTTTTAGCTTTTCGCGTTCTCTCTCCATGAAGATTGGCCTGCTTCTTTGTCACTCTGCCTTCCACTAGGCACCGAAACTAACACGTTTTCTTGCAGTTTTCTAAGTTCATCAGAAGATGGAGACTTTTGAAAGTGTATAAATACATACATAAGTATTATAGCGACTTTTGCAAGAGTAGTTAATATTTGATGCCATTTTTTAAGAATATAGAAAGATTTTGCACTGTGTTGTTAGTGGACATGAAACGACTTTAAATACTGGTACGTTACACACCAAAAACTAAAAATCGAAAAAAATTTACATAGCGAACTTCGAAAGTTAAAATTTGGAAATTTGGATTTACACTGGTTTTTTTAAGAATAATTAATTATTTATAAAAAAAATAACAAAAGTTCAATAATAACAAAAAAATACGTTATAACTTGGCAAAAAGTGGTTCGGGGTGTGGTCAGAACACCTACAACAAGTGCTACTTTGGACTGAGTGGGTAATTCAGGTGTAAAGTCCTCTCTCGAAAACGAAAACCACACTCTATATGTCATTCATCATACCCGTGCTGGTATATGGCGCAGAAGCATGGACAATGACAACATCCGATGTGGCCGCTCTTGGAGTATTCGAGAGAAAGATTTTGCGGAAGATTTACGAGCCTTTACGCGTTGGCGACGGCGAGTATCGCAGACGATGGAATGATGAGCTGTATGAGCTTTACAACGGCATGAACATAGTGCAGCGAATTAAAATACAGCGGCTCCGCTTGCTTAACCATGTCGTTCGAATGGACACCGATACTCCAGCTCTGAAAGTATTCAACTCGGAACCCGCTGGTGGTAGCAGAGGAAGAGGGAGGCCCCCACTGCGATGGAAAGATCAGGGGCCTGTAACACAAGCGCTACAAGTCCTACCCCTGTAGGGAAAACACGAACTAGTGAACCAGATTTCTAGTTCAGTACTAGTTCTTTTTTGCCAAAAACGAAACAGTCCGACAGTAACTAGTTCCGCACCAGTCCAAAAGCAGTGAAATGTGGTACTTTCAAAAACTATTTTATTTTAAAAGCAGGGAAGGTAATCATTATGAGTAAAATAATTTAAATCAGCATTTAATCATTATTTTATGAATTATTATTGAGTTTTATTTTTTCGCTCAAACCGAAAAAATTATTATTTGATTTTTATTTTTGGGATTACAAATAATAATTATTTTATGATTTTTACTTTTTCGCGCAGAGATTATCATTAATTTAGAGCTTTATTTTTCCACTTAAAAATAATGATAATTTATAAAATTGAAAAGGCCATAAAGACGCAACGTACTGAAATTTTTACCTGAAAAGTTTGGGTCTTATTCCTTTTATAAGGGTGCGGCTACCTCTCAAAAGGATACGTCGGTTATCACGCTGGTATAGTTTTTTAGTTGCTTAATAATCATTATACTTAGTGATTCCATAAACAAAGGCCAAGATATTGAAGGACAATTGAGAAAGGCAATGCAGTTGCAGAAAAAGAGGCATTTAAAAAAAAGTGTCAAAATAATTACCACTTTCTCACTAAATTTATTTAAAAATGTGGTGGCTTGCATTTTTTTTTTTAAGAAAAGACAAATTAAGTTTTTTTATGCAATCCACCACAGCTACCTTATTACAGTCAGTCAATAAAGTTTAGGTACAACGAATTTTTTACAATACGGGCAACTATTTTTTTAATATTTTAGTTTTCGGTAATTTTTTATAAAAATATGGTCAATTCTACAACAAAATCCCCAAAAATCAGAGTTCCAAACCTTGTGCAAATTTTAAGAAAATTCTGCGAAATTTCATTAAAATAATTCACTTTCTATTTACGCTCTCTAGAAAAAGTTTTTTAGCTCATTCAATTTTAGTATAATGAAGTGCAAATGTGAGGAAGCTAGGACTTACCAAACAACAAAAAAAAATGCAAAATATCAATGGTAAGTCCTAGCTACCTCAAACTTGCACTTTGTTATACTAAAATTGAATGGGCTAAATAATAACTGAGTACTTAACTTTTTTCTAAAGTGTGTAAATTGCAATACTTGGATGGAAATTTGCATACGGTTTGGAACTCTGATTTTTGGGGTTTTTGGTGTAGAATTAACCATATTTTTATAAAAAAAATAGGGAAAAATAAAATATTTAAAAAATAGTTGCCGGTATTGTAAAAACTTCACTGTACCTAAACTTTATTGACTGACTGTATATCTTATTTAAGTTAAGTACGACAAAAACTTTCGAAGTACTTCATATACATATAAGCTTAAAAAGAACTGAATTTACTTAAAAATCAATATGCTTAAATTTAGACAAGTAAGACAAAGTGAACTAATATTTTTTACTTTTAAGCAGAACGCACTTTTGTTTTTTACTTACTACTTAAGTTTAATAATACTACTACTACTAATGTGGTTTATAAATTTTTAATAAATGCGTTTAAACATTTGTGATTGTATTGTCCTTCCTTCAACCGATCGTATTTGATATAGAAGGGAAATGTTTCGACAAGCCTGATTATCATCTGTCGAATTAGGAACTGGTTTGGAACTAAAGAAAAGGGGATGCAGAACGAACTAGATCTCATCTGTCTCAAAACGAACTAGATCTTATCTGTCGAATTTAGAACTGGCTCGGAACTAAAGCCAAAGGGATGCAACGGGGGACAATTGACACTTCCTAGGACATCGCTATGTTAAATTCGCCAGTCGCTAGCATGCAAAAGAGAATTAACGCGTACTAGTCATGGTTCCAAACGCACTATAACCGAACCAGTTCCGCACTAGTTCGTTTCCCTACAGGGACAAGTGTTCAAATAAGTTAAGCAACTGGTAGTTACAAGTGTCGTACTTGTAAATACTGATTTTTTTGTACAATTGTAGTCTATTTCCGTAAAACAACGAACACACTTGTACAGTTGTGTTACGGATTTTTCTACAATTGTGAACAATTTTCTACCTATCTCAAACGCTGAGTAGATTCAGTTTAGTGAAGTATTTCGCCGTTAGCATACCATTTTTCTGTCGATATGTGGTCAAGTGATTCCAAAAATAAAAACGAAATCGTCCCTTCAGTGTATCGGTATCGAGAGAGAATGAATACATACTTCCTTCTTGAGAGTCGCAGAATTTGTGAAAAGGTTCAGACTGAATCGAGAACAGTGTGAAACTGTGCTTGAAGATGTGGTCCAGTAATCGTGAATAAAACAATTCGATGCTACGGTTTCTTAGAATTTCTTTATTTTCTTTAACTTTTTGCAAATAACGCAACTTTTTTTGTTTTGCAGCCATATTTAAGCACAGTATACCAGTAGAAAAGGTTATTGTTGTTGTGGCTGTTAATTTGGTCCCCATAAAGGACTTGAGGGTTGCGAGCAACCGTTTTGCCGTATTCAGGGTGCTGTGCAGCAAAATAATGTGGTGAAAAATTTTAACATCGGTTAAATATAGCAATATAGGCGAGAGCAATATTGTTATGTGCTTTATAAGTAAAAATGAACGTAATAAAATATTTTATACTTCAATACAAGTAACTAGCGCTATTTTTACAATTCGAAGTGATCTTAAAAATATTTTTAGTTAAATATGTACTTTATGCGTTCAATGGAAACTATGTTATATGCAAAAATATATTCCGATTTTTTTTAAATACCTGGTGTAAAATGTTTTATATATCGGTAATTTTAATAACAATAGTTATTACTGTCATCTACATTGCTTTTAATGTATGTTTTCACGAGTAGTTGCAGTTTTCTTCAATTGTCTCTGGCAGACTATGCACTGTAAAACTAAATAATTTCACAATTTCTTCCCTACTATTGGTTTATATTTTAATACAAAGTAATCAATTACTGAAAAATATATATACTCCGATCAAACTATAGTACTGAATGCTTGTCAGTTAATTAAATCAAATGGACACACTCGGAGCGAGTTTTGGAACACGAAAAAAATATTATGCTTATTAAGACTAAATAATTTCTAACTTTCTCCCATATTATACGTAATGTAGGATGATTAATTACTGAAGAATATATAAATTCTGATCAAACTTCACTACTGAATGCTTGACAAACAATATTCAAATCAAAACTTCAATAGTGAACGCGCTTAGGGCCAGTTTTGGTACATGGTGCAAAATATTATGCATATTAAGAGTAAATAATTTCTCACCTATTATAAGCTTATGTTCTGATATAATATGATTTATTACTGAAGAATATTTTAACTCCGATCAAACTAAAGTAATAAATGCTTGACAAACAACTATTTAAATCAATAGATCAACAGTGAACGCGCTCGGAGCGAATTTTGGAACACTTCCTAAAATATTAACAGAAGCAGCAAATGCAACTCTGGGATGTAGCTGAATATCAAATGATTAGGCAAATTTGTGCGCGCATAGTGTTTTTTCCGGAAAATTTTCGTTGTTTTCGTAAAATATTGAGTTTTGTGAAATAATATATATGTAAATCT
>NW_023458569.1:4080993-4102384 GCF_013731165.1 Rhagoletis pomonella | reverse complement strand
ACATTTTGTATTTGCAATACACGTGAGTCGTGTGCTAGCAGAGGTTTTACAAATATCGGCCTCGTGGAGATTTGGAAGTTTCTGGCCAAACAACAAACAACCAACAAGTAAGTACAATATGTAAATTTATTATTGCGTTCACTTTTTTAATCATTGTGTATTTACATACATATGTACGTATTTGTAGAATAAATGCCGAAAAGATGTGTATGCAGATGTGCAGAAGTAAGCTCCCTCTACAAGTTTCCTTTGGCCTCGGATGTATCAAGGTATGATGTTTATTTAATTTTATTTGTTTATTAAAATTAGTTAAACTGAATGCTGGATAAGCGATAGCCATCGTCTGGATTTAGTTTTTGTACAGGGTACTCTCGCATTTACTTGTACATTTGTTATGTTAAAATCCAGCCAGACGGAATAGTCTTGCAGTTTTATCGCTTATCCAGTTAATAAAGTTTGACCATAATTTCATTGTAGTGTGTATATGGTATAGCAAATCTGCTATAATGTAGCACACATTGCGTTTCAATGTTTTTTTATTTGTGAAAATTTTAATCATCGCCAGGCTTATTGACCAAGAATGATACGGGAAGTAAATGATCGAAAATTTTCACATCAAACCGGTTTCGTGGACTTATATTTAATTAATAATTTTAACATCGCGCCTTTATTGTATTTTTAATAGCTTTAATCTTTTAATAAGATAGCTAAGATGGTACGTGCTGTTAATTCCTCTTTGTATCTAATTAATTTTAATTAGTATGCGTGGAGTTAAATTTAGTGTAAAAGCAGCAAAATATATTATTATGTACTTCGGTTTTCAGCTGCTTACTAGTAATAAGTCGTAGATTTAAGTTTTTTTTTAAGTTACAGTGTTTAATTATAAAATCGGTATTTTCATATACATGCATGTATGCATGTACTTAGGTTTTCAGCTACCTTCTAGTAATTAGGCTTATGGCCTTATTCATAAAAAAATAAAGTAGGTTTAAAGAGCTTTATAAATCGACGTTTTCATATATTTTTCAATTTATAAACCTATTTTAAAGAAACTTAATTTTTTATGAATAATGCCATTAGACGTTAAACATAAAATTACATAACAAACTACAATTAGTAAGAAAATAAACATAATTATGTACTAATAATAGTTAACTAAACTAATGTTACCAAGGTTAAGAATGTATTCAATAAAGTGTTAAAAACATTAAAATACTTTAACGAGTATCAGAACGTTGGCAACAACGATTTATAAAAGAAAAGGTTGGTAAAGAATTTTTTTAGTTTTCATCAAATGGTATCGGTATATTATTTCGCTCATCACATTTTTATTTAAATCATAGTTTGGTTATTTAAATCATAATTTTTTTTATGTAAAGTATCATTTGTTTTTATTTAAATAATCGTTTTTTTTTCAAATCCAAATTTATTTCTTAGCTTTTTGCTGAATTTCCACTAGCCATTAATTGCCGAAAATTGTAATGACAAAGTTGAAATAGTAGTTATTAAATTAATTTCCACGTGGCATTTTTAAATGCCTCCACTTTTTTTCATTTCAATGCCTTGTGGAAATTCGACATTAGAGTTTGGCATTTGGCATATCAATATTTTTATTTCATTTCATATTTTTTATTTATTTTATTTTATTTATTTGCATTTTTTATAATTTTTATTATTTTCATTTCACTAATTTTTATAGACATATATAATTAAGATGAAGATACTAACTGCTTTTAATTATTTAATAGGCGCTTGGAATGGATGAGGCTCCTTGGAGTGGACGTTAGCACAGAGGCCAAGGAGCTGTATGCGTGCCAGAAGCATTTTTCTCCGAAATATCGGAATGTCAGAAAACTATCAAAAGGGGCTATCCCCGATATGAATTTGCGCGCACCCACAGTAGGATTAGTGTTAGAAAGCTTGTCCCAATCAGATATAAGTGAACAAGTCACCCCAGTAGTTTTTTCAACCCGAATGGGAGAAGAGGAGGCTCTTCAACACACTTTTCGTGAACATCCAACTTGTTCTTCTTTAGGAAATTCAACGTTTGGGGTAGTTAGCCAAGGGACACAGACAGAGGCCCATCTTAGCGAAGAGTCTCCTAGGAAGCGCAAATATAAGGAAGAGATAGAAGTCTTAAAACAAAGGCTAGTTGAAAAGGAAGCACAAATTTCAAATTTGATGACCCAAAGTTTGCCTGTTCAGCGGCAGGATAACAGGCAAATTGAAGCTTTATGCAGCAAAATTCCCCCACATCTCGCGGTATGTGTGAGAAATTGCATGAAGAATGATGGCCGGCCACCTTCTGGTCGAAGCTTCGATAGAAGTTTAAAAACAATAGTTTTAGGAGTTAGGTTTACGTCACCTTTAGCGTATAGGTACTTAAGACCCCTTTTTCACTGGCCTTCCCCAACAACACTTTCCACGTTCGTTAAAGGTTGGCCTAGGCTCCCTGGCTGTTCCACTAGCAGCATTCGATCTCTGGAGTTGCGAAGCCGAGGTTTCACTCGTGAACAAAAGTACATTTCGATATGCTGTGATGAAATGTCTTTAAAGACGCACTTGAAATATGACAAGAGTAGAGATTTTATAATAGGATTAGAAGATTATGGCGATGAGAATCGCACGTCGAGAGTAGCGAATAGTGTTTTATGTATTATGGCTCAAGGCATAGGCGGAGCCCCTTGGTCACAGCCCGTTGCCTATTTTTTCGTGCACGGCTCGTGCAAGGGTGATGTGATAAGGAAATATGTGTTTGAGGTTATAGTTCAACTCCAGGGGATTGGTCTTCATACCTCCCAATTCGTCTGTGATCAAGGATCAAATTATGTTAACTTCGCTCGTCTTGTAGGGGTTGCAGAAGATAGGCCATACTTCGAAGTTAACGGTGAGAAAGTTATATTTTTCTTTGATTCCCCCCATCTGCTAAAGAGTACGCGGAACTGTATCGAAAATAATAAAAATAATGTTAATTTTCGTGGTAACCCTGTTCAGTGGGCAGATATTGTCCATTTCTATCAGCAGGATACCCATCGTGGTATACGATGTGCGCCTAAGTTGACTACGGCACATCTTAAGCCAACATCCTTTGAAAAAATGAGTGTTCGTTTAGCTGCTCAAGTACTAAGCAATACGGTCGCTAGTGCAATGCTTTCTCTGTATAGTACCGGGAATCTAAACACGTCTCAATCTCCAAGCTTTTTAAATACTGCCGAATTTGTACTTTTCTTCGACCAACTCTTCAATATTTTTAATAGTAACGGGATTGGAGCCCTCCGTAAATTTGGTCAACCCTTTTCAGGTAGCACGGAACAATTCGATTTTTTGAGTGAAGCTAAACGAACCCTTCGTTCAATAACTGTTCATGATATACTCTTTGGTCGAGATATCACGAACAAGTTTTCCTTTATTAAAGGCTGGCTTCTTAACATCCAAAGTTTGCGACGTTTGTGGCTTATACTGTCAAACCATGAATTCGAATATATAAGAACCAGAAGACTCTGCCAGGACGAAATAGAACATTATTTTGGTCAAATTAGAAGGGGCAGTGGATTAAATCCAAGAACAACTCCGTGCATGTTCTCAGATCTTTTCAGGCAATCCTGGGGCCTAAGACACGTTAATTTTGTTACAAGCGGTAATTGCGAACCTCTGCCTAGCGCCGAATGGGAAGTTTTTTTCGTTTCGCACCCTTGAAAGGGTGTGTAATGATCCTCTGGTTCAAGACACTTCCTGGCAAACCTTTCAAAGTTTACCCAGACCTAACAGATATCACGATATAGGAAACGGTATAGATGTTGATGTCGTTGAATGCGACTTTCTGCAAAGGAACTCTTTTGCATATTTTTGCGGATATATTTATTTTGAATATTATAAGTTACATACTTGTTTGGAACCATTACCCCAATTTGAGGAAGGAGAAATTCCGGAAGAAGCATTTACTTTCACTAAAGAAAAGGAATATGACAATTTAAATCGTGTAAAAGCTCCTTCTGGATTCATTGAGTTTCTTGCAAAACTTGATGAATCGTTAAACGAAAACTTCGATTCTTGTTGCCATTTAATTGGGTTTTCAAAAGCTTTATTTGAAAAAATGAGTGCTATAGAACCATATTATTGCTGCAGTAACTGTAATCCCGATATTTTGAAACATCTTTTCATTAGAATCAGAACATATTTTTCTTTAAAAATTTTCAATAAAGAGGCATGTACACCTGATTTTAAGCATACTAAATTTCTGTGTATTTCTCACAGGTAGTTTGTATGAATTCCCCGACTCCGGAATTTCATCTTCTTCAGTTGGAAGATTTTTAGTAGAATGCGCACTCATTTTTTAACACTTAAAATTACTTGTTATTATTGAGATACAGTTTCCCTACTCTTTACAGATTTTCTCGACATACTTGTTCACATTTCTCTGGATTTTTGTTATTCATTATTTTTCTTTTAGTCATTTGTAGGTTTAGGACTTACTGTGGGTGCATTTTGTAAATATGTACATATAAAAACAATTGCGATATTTTATTTTATTTAAGTTATGAATTTTACTCGTGCAATTTTTTATGTTTAATAGTTTTAAGAACATTTTTTGGTTTTGTTGTATTCTTTTATTGCATGCCTTAAACTTTTTTACTTTAAGTTATGATGGTGAAGATATGCCTCCTGGGGAACCGAACACCTTTAAAAAATCGGTAACGCGCCTAAACGCATACCTCGAAGGTGGTGTGGAAAGTGCGTTCCAAAATGATTACAATTGTTTAAATAATTTCTTATATTCTACTTATTCACATTGCTTATAATTTCTGTGTTCAATTTGCAGGTGAAAATCAACAGCGGTCCAGCAGCGCATCTTCTCAAAAACGGCGATACATATTCGGTGAACTAACATTTTTTCATACTGAAGGCACACAGCATACAAATAAAGCAGTGTCAAGTGAGGACTGGGAGAGCAAGCGAAGAGGGTCGAGTGAATAGCCGGACAATTAAATTACATACACAAAACTCTGTATCATATAATTTTTAAATAAACATATCTTTACTATACTAAATACCCGGGTTACATCTAGACACTACTTATTAATTACATTGGCACACTCTTATTTATTCAAATAACTAAACGTTTTTACTGTGCATTTTTGTTGTTAATACGGTATTTACATTAGACGATTTTACAGGCAATTTTAGAGGAGATAAGTTGAGTCAAAAGTTGGCTGGTGCAAGAAATTTAGCAAATGCGCGTAAAAGCATGGAGTAGGTATACGGCTGTGTTGCCGCGATTCTCCAGCATCTTGCCCAAGGAGAATACATATTGGTGGCTATCGCAGAATCCATAGTAGTCCGGGTTTTCATAAAATCTACGAAAAAGCTAACACTTATGGAATTCTTCACTGGATACATCACATATTTGAGTCCATGATTCAGTATGATTAGGGTCGCTGCCTTGCAGCAGTACAATGCAATTGTAGACACGTCTCTTGAATTCCTCGTCCTCGTAAAATCTGAAGAAAAAATAAACAGATGAGTAATATATCTTTTTATAAGCGCATTAAACGCGTCTCCCGAAAACTCTCGTCTTTTGAGTTATGACGGTATTTTAGTTTTTTGGTGATATGCAATTTCGGTATCATATAATGGATTTCTTGTTAAATTTTATTAAACTCAGCATAAGGCTGAATGAAAGTTTTTTCGGGTGAAACTCAGAATAAGCCAAAGTACGAACAGTACTTACCTCTTTTTTGATTCCTTGTATAAGTCTTTCAAATCTCCAATCGTCCAGAAAATTTGGGAAGCGGTCCTCTAAGTGCACAATCAGCATAACGAAATGTGTTCACCAATCGCCTAAGTGACGCGTAGAATATCGTGCCCCAGAAACACTAACAAACGACAAGTGGACTCTCCAATAATTGTCAAACGTAATTGACCAATGTGCATCTATGTGATACGTTGCTTGTGGCAAGTTGGTAGGTTAACGCCAAACCGTAAGAGGTTGGAAATCACACGAACAGCATAATCCCTACATTGAATATAAAAAAATTGTTATAAATTTTTGCATTAACATAACCACAGGTGGCGATTGTATATCATGTTTATTTATTTCGTTGGCTATATCTCTGGGCGATTTATTTGTGCCAGCAGTCTATAGTGCTTTTGCCCAAGACAAGATACTATTGCACTGATAATAATCAAATTTAGCTGAAGTTGCATTCACATGTGATATAATAGCTGGTGTCAGCAAGCTGTGGGAATGCCCAGGAGATGGCGTTTGCTCAGCCCTCATTGCACCGACGGCGGTGGGCACTACTGCTGGCACATATTTTGCAACAACTGCAATGGTTGCAGCGTTTTCTTCTGCAACAATAACCTGCAATGATAAAATGTCCTATAATGTCGACGAACAAAAATATAAAATTGAAAATGGCTAACCTTACTCCAAATTGCTAATCGATCCTTTAGCTTCATGTTCTCATTTTCCAACCTTGTGTACACTTCTTCATCTTCCAATTCAATTGATATATGTTCGGAACAGAAAGAAATTTGCATTAATCAATTGTAAATAGTTACATGGAATCATAAATTTATTTAATTTTTTGCCATTTTACAAACAAGAAATATAAACTCACCGCGGTGTGATACAGAAATAAAAACCAACAGGGCTGCATTTTCTTGGTAAACAACATTTTCCACACAAGCGTTCAGAGCAATCTGATCCGCAAAATTATTTTGTGAAACATAATAGTTGAAAATAGTTTTTACACACGATTATCACAAATTATTGTGATTATTTTTAGTTGAATATAATTGTATTACCTTAGACTTTTTTTTAATGTTTTGTAATATTCATTTTTTTGGGACGCAAAAGCAACCATGCGCTCAATTTCTTGTGGGGAAATTTGGTCCCCATAAAGGACTTTCACCACGAAACAGCTACAAAAACAAAAACCTTTTCTACTGGTATACTGTGTATTTAAGTAATAATATATGTTTTATTTTTCACGGCATGTGCCATACGTCCGCCGAAAACAAATGCTCGTTATAAAGCTCTTGCTAATAGGGACACGAATTTCGATACGATACTATATCGATATTTTTTCCATTCGATACCGATACCTTTTAATCGATAGTTTTCAAACGATATTTTTTGGAATCGAGTACCAGAACCCTTGTATCGTATCAAATCGCAAAGGCGCATTACAAAGTTCTCTGACATCACGTTACACGACATTACGCTACTAAAATCTCAATTGAAACTTTTTTGTTAATATTGTTTTTAAATTAATATGAATTATATAATATATTATTTATTTTTATTTAACCCTAATCTTACCAACATAAAAAAGTTACAAATCCTACCAGCATGTGTCTTCAAGACACATATATGTATGAAAATAAAATTAAAAGTATTTATGCGTTAAAGATTGAGACTTATGTTTATTATTTGATTTATTACATTCTGATGTAAAAAAAGTCAAAGTCTGGTAGCAACATCAAGTTAAAAAACACACTGTGTCTCACAGACACATGTTGGTAAGATGAGGGACATACATATGTACATAGGTATATACATATAAAAACATATATAGACAAGTAGTATATTTATGTATCCATATATTGATTTGCCTTATCTATATACAGAAGCATTTTAGGTTATCTTTATTTTACGGAAAATTCAAACTTAAGAGCTTGTGTCTCTGAGACACATGTTGGTAGTTTGTGTTACATTTTTTATTTTGACTTATAAAAACTACAGGAGAATAATTTTCTTTCCTTATTATTTTACTGAACTATTCAGAATAGATGTAAAAAAAAGTCATAAAGTCTGGTGACAATAAGTTGCATCATTACGTAGAAACATCAAGCTTAAAAACAAAATGTGTCTCACAGACACATGTTGGTAAGATTAGGGTTAACCGCACCCTAGCAGTTCCATTTATTGCAAATCTATGTCATACCATGACTTACCGCTGTCTATACTTTGGAATTGATATGTAAAGCAATATGGTTATATTTTGGGCTTTACAGAGCCAAATATTCAGATTTGATTTTTTGAATTTGGTATTGATATTGGAAATATCGGGTATTT
Organism: Rhagoletis pomonella; assembly: GCF_013731165.1. Taxonomy (NCBI): domain Eukaryota; kingdom Metazoa; phylum Arthropoda; class Insecta; order Diptera; family Tephritidae; genus Rhagoletis; species Rhagoletis pomonella. The sequence continues at coordinate 4,094,304 of NW_023458569.1, read as the reverse complement.
TTATCCTGATAATAATGGGAACCCGATATTTTTACAGCGATACTTCAAATGAGTACTACATCGATACTTTCGGTTCGATATCGTGTCCCTACTTTTTATCGATTAGTCGAATAGCGAAAGTTGTTTAAAAAAATAATCGACTTCACTTAATCGATTAACCATTTCTTTTCGACTTTAACAACTAACCGCTCATAGCCCGAACACAATGAAAACGACGAGCTACAACCACAGCTGTCAAATTATTTTAACACGTACTCTTATGTAGATAATTATTTTGGCGACGACCGGGCTACGCGACGGCTGTGTTTGTGGCCAGATTAGATCTATTTCTATTTTTCTGGCGACAGATAAGGTTCTTCCTCTTCTTTTATGTCAAACTCATACAAATTCATGATGTCGCTGCTGCGTTCAAAGAAATCATGTCGCCATCGACAAAGCGCTTAAATAATAAAGATGACAAATTGGAAGCTGTGGTCGGTAGCTCGTCGTTTTCAATGTGTTCAGAACTTCACAAACAACTAGTCGAAATCCAACTAGTACATTTTCGATTTAACGACTAGTTGTTTTCTTTGAGTAAAATTTTTTTTTAATTTTTTAATACTTATGCTTATTGACAAAACCCAACCGCGCTAATACAAATAATTTTATGGTGAAAAACTGCTAATATTCGAATAATTTCGGTTAGTCGATTTTCTGACTACTCGATAGTGAGCGGTTAGACGAAAGCGAACGGTTAGTCGAATGCGAGCGGTTAATCGAGTAATTGCTATTCGACTATCAACCGACCAAAAAGTTACTAATCGACCAGTCGACTAAGCGAGTAGCCGGATAGTCGATTTTTAAAAAGAACTCTAGCTTGTACATAAATAGCTAAATAAAGGCTATTCAAAATTTGTATATTAAAGTGCAAATCGAAATGCATCTACAAATACTTGTAGAAACTATATTTACAAGTGTAGAATATTTCGCTGATAGCTACAAGTGTATAAAATTATATTGTGTTACAAAAAATTCAACAACTTGTAGCTACAAGCGAATCACTAATAACACAGGTTTACAGCAAAAATGTTCTATGAATGCCACTATCCAATTCCTATGTAGAATTGCTCGGTGATTCCGAAAATCGGGTTAATTTTTTTTCTATGGATTCGTTTTCGAGATATTTGCAACTTACTGTTATTCGGCTTAAAGTCAAAATTTATTCCTTTTAATTACGTATATCTTACGAACCAGTTTAAAAATCTTAATATAAAATACGGCAAATGAAAGCTAATGAAATTCTCCATAAACCATATTTACATCACTTTCCGATAGGACTGATAGTTTCTGACAAATTAATTAATCACTCCAGTATTTTTTTATTTTTTTAATAAAAAAATTAAACTTTAACAGAAGAAAAATTTTTAAAATAACAGGCTCTGTACCAAATTTATGCACTTTTACTAAAACTTGTTCTGTTACAAAAAAAAAATCAAGTTACTGATGAAGAAAATCGATGGATAAATACGAAATAATGAGTGGTCAAATGAAAAAGCGCCAAGATTTTTTGTATGGTGTCTGGCGAACATAAACCAAATTAAAATTTGTAATCCAGTGTAATTTGTAAACTTGTTACAATTGTAAACTTTGTGTTACAGTCCCCAGGTGGAGAAGGACTTGGCTTCACCTAGCATTTCCGATTGACGTCAGTTGGAACGTCAGAAAAGAAACGGCTGGCGTGCTTTGTTGAACTCGGCCAAGAAGAGGAGAGAAACTTATTTTTACGCTCTAATTACTGAAATAGCCCGGAAAGCGTGTAGAACAAATCTAGTGTGAGTTTGCCCATCTCTGGTATAAAGCTAAGTACGGACCTTTAAAAAAACGGTCAAGAAATAAATTGCTATTACTTCGTCTGTGTGAATAGCAGTGCCTGAGGAGTTTTGACATCTGTAATTTTACAGCCTAATGGAACAGGCATATATTTCTGTATAAAACAAAGGTGCCTTCACAAACAAACTTTAGAAAACCATAGTAGAAACCCTGAAGAAAAGATTGGTCCAATTGCTCGAAAAATATAGTCCTAGGTATAGTAGTTTTGTATCTACACCAATGATAGCACAAAAATTTAAAGCAATGTAATGTAACACAGGTGAATTGTACTAAAAGTGGTCCGAATGTAATGCATAGGGTATGAGTTTTGTTCTAAAATTAGTTACAATGTCACACAGTAGCGGACAATGGGTATGATTAACGATTTACTGATATGTAGGCACTTAGTCAACGAATTTTCATGTGCGGCGTTGGCATGTAGAGAGAGTATCCGCTTACAGTGTAGTTTGTGGTGTGCTCTAAGTCTATTCCGAGATCCTACAGGGTAGCATAGCAAATTTCTTAAGAACTTAGTAGTATTAGAGCAAAACCAACAATTACGTGTATTTTATTGTTGCTTCTGGTATCGAAAGTGTCAGTGTGTTCTGATTTTTTTTCTTTTAAATCAAAGTGTGCTATGTGTAATACAAAAACTAAAAATAAAAATTTAAAATCGATGCTCTGGTCGTGCTGTTCCATAATCTGACGATTATCTGGAGGGGTTTTCTTAATCTGACGGGTTAAAAAAATAATTTCGTTTCTAAGATGCACAGTCAACCAAACATATATTATTGTAAACACTTATTGGCCCCTATTATGAGTTGCATTCGATTTTCGATCTTCGCTGGCTATCGAAGATCGAAAGTGAAATTCGTATTATGAGCTATGCAAGCGTGTCGAAATTTTCGTTGAGAATCGAATTTTTCGTCGAACAGAATTTTGCTTTCGTTGGTGTAGCGAAATGTTAGCAAATTTTAAAAATGTATGATTTTGCATTTGTTTTCTTTTCTGTTTTTTTGGCGGCTAGACACTAATTTTAAACAATTTATATTAATTTCAAGCAGTTCTAACGTCATGAATAGTAAACACAAGCTCGAAAGTCTGGTTTTACATATGAAAGAAAATCCCTATACGCTGTTGGCACGATCTCTGAAAACAAAATCATGGAGCTGTTTATAGTTTTAATATATTTTAAATAGATTTGGATCACAAAATTTCTTAAATATATTGTATGTCAAAATATATTCGAAAGACTCCACTTAAACTCTCACGTTTTCTGCTCTTGGCCAGTTTTTTAAGCCCTCATCCTCTGACGAATCGTTCAACCAGACCTCCGTTGTGCTAATTACAACTTTTTTTTACCACGCTTTTATAAACTCACTTTCTTGTTTATTTCATTTTAATTTGCACAAATTGACATAAGTATGTACATATGTATAAGCACTCTATTTATTTTGCTCGATCTGTAAACAAAGCTTCTCAGCGGTGAAAAATATACTATTGTGAACAACCTAAACGAGCGAAATTTACAATAGCGCTATTCTTCATCGAATGAGCGCCATAATACCAAATGAAAATTCGTTCGATCAGCACTTTCGACCACAGTCGAAGATCGAATGCAACTCGTAATAGGGGCCATTATTTATCTGAGCAACTATCATCATACAACAAGTCCGGTTCGACTTGGTCGTCAATTTCTTCTACATTTTTCCTATCTGTTATTGACAATCAGCATTCTGCATTTCGACTCGAATCGAAATTTTCTCCGTTTGGCAACTTAAGTATTCTGCGTTCCGCTTCCTTTCGATCAATCTTCGAAATTTACGATTATACCTATTCTACATTTCGATCGGAGTTATAAGTTGCAAATTTCTTGACGGAGAACGTTTCGATTGTTATTTTGGTGGGTTTAAATAATAAAATTTTATAAAAAAATTAAGTAAAATATACTGTGCATAATTGTAAGTCATCATAAATGAATTTTCTCGATTTCTGTGTTTTCACAGCGGTAATACGGGCAATACGAAAAATTGGCTCAAATATTAGCAACCAAAAGGGATATTGCGCGAGGTTTCCAAAGAGGAAGCACAGGCGTTCTTGTTTTCATTATCTATAGGTAAATAAGACTGTAAAATGCACTGAATACAATTTATTCTTTGTATATAAAATTAGTTGCGATCCCGTACGAGTCCGGACTAGTCAGAAATAGTCAGAATCAGTCAGATTTTACTGGTAATCGATCCCGTACTCGGTTCTCTGACTATTGAGAGGACAAAAAAGAGAGTAAATACGGTTCTCTCTCTGTCAGAAGTTACCAGTTTTAAACCGAGAATTTTTTGCTGCTAAATTCTGGTAAATGAGTCAAACGATCAGCTGTAGTGTGTTTGGCAACCAAATTGTAAACAAAAGAAAAGTGCACTCTGCTAATTCATGTTCAAAAGTATTTAATTACTTGTTTAAGTGGATTCTAATGAATTTGAAAGTATTTTTGCATAAGCAAAAATTTACAACCAAAATTTGGAGGTTATGTTGAAGTTGACAGAAGTTAGCATTTTTTACTAGAAAGCGATCCCGTACTTTTCAATGTTACTCTCTCGCTCTGAGCGAATTTTTAATTTTTGACAGTTTTACTAGTCCGAGTCCAGAATGTTATTATAGAATTTACAAGGTACTACACCTGAATCACGTAGAATATTTAATCCAACAAGATTTTTGACAAGAATTTGATCCACAAAACACACAAAAACTATTTCCACTCACCGTGATTAGTTAGTAAAATTTCAAAGGTTATATTTCATAGAACACCACGAATTCTTTGATCGCCCATGATTGCGTGATGGCGGACGGAAAGGAGTAAGGGGGTACTGTGTGTTGATACTATATAAAGAGTGAGAAAGAAGGGAGCAGAGTTCCAAATTTTTTCACGTATAAGTAAACTTAAGGTTTCTGAATTCAAAATTATTTCAAAAATGCCTGTTTTTCTTACATACAAATTCTTGTGTCTAGTGATTTTAGCTAAGAAATGAGTAAAACTCACATACATAAGTTAAAAAAGTAGGTAATTTTTAACTGATATTTGTTGAGCTAAAAGTTACATCATGTGCTACTAATTTTCTTAATATAATTTTAATCTAATACTCCTTCGATTTACGTTTATTTCAATCCTAATTCAAACTATTTTGAAACTGGGATTAAAGTAATCGTAATTGTAGACGCACTTAATTACATATGTATTTTCATCAGCTCAAATTTAGATAAAGGTTTTGATTCGCAAATGCACATACTTATGTACATATACAGCGGAGCAACACACGAGCCTTTAGCGAGAGTTTGTTTGGGTTAATTCTCACATTTCACTCGCAACTGGTATCCTTTGCTAGCAGTTGGTCCGCTGGGTGTACTTACAATCATGTGATTGTGACAAATAATATGAACGGAAAACAGCAATCAAAAAATAACAAATTTCGTAGAAAAATCTGTAGTAGTTTTGAAAAACAGCAAGTGCACGCGCTAAACTTTGTTGACGATTTTAGGTACTCGGGCTTGTGGAAATTGTCAGATTATATACTTCTCGTTATCCTTCAGCTGTTTGATTCATAATAAAAAAAAATTTACCGTGCTCAATAATGTCAAGCTAACGTTTTTTTTGCAAGTTTGCGAGCCCCAATTCCTTGAAATGCACACTTTTCAGCATGTAATTAACCCACCATTTCTTAATTTGACGCGCTGTCCTATGCGTGGGACTCTACACAGATGACTTAGATTTGGCAGAGGTACTCAACAGGTTGCAGGCTATCCCCCATATGTTAATCTGACACGCTCGAGTACATCTCCGAATCCCCTCTTGGGCTCCCTTACCATTTCTGAGATATAGCGATTAAAAAAATAGTGTTATTCATATTTTTTTAACGTTTTTTAACGTGTTTTCCCCGGTAGGCCTACTCCACGACTTATTGTAGTCCTGCGTAACTAAATAATATTGATGAAAGCGGTGTGAATTAAAAGTAGTTAGAGAAAACTATTCATCTAATTGATATTTACATTAGTTTAAAAGAAATCCCACCTGTCGCACTACACCATCTCTTCTTATGTAGAATTTTCCGCTGAATCTGAATATGAAGTCAAAATATAATAAACTCTAATAGTTTTTGAGATATAGCCAAATTTAAGAGAAATGAAAAAGTGCACTCACTTAATTGCGTAGGTATTTTTTTTTATACAGCTTGCTGGATTTTAAATTTCTTTCGACAGTAGTGAAGCTTATTTTATTTACTATCTTCTACGTAAACGATATTTTCCAACCGGATTAGTAGTTTAGGAGCTAATCATTGATTCATCGTCGATTTTGCATAATTTAAAAAAAATTAAAAAAAAAATACTCTCGGTAAAAATATCAATACGAAATAACCTGTTAACCTTTGGATTCTTGCACGCCAAAGCATGATCTTTCATAAATACATTAAGGCCCTGCTCAACTAAATTGAATAATAAATGTAGAAGTTATGAGCACTTTAGTAGAGATTCATACATACGAAAGGTTTCTATACAAATTTATAATTTGCATATTATGGAGTACACACCTTTTACTACAATTTTGAATCGCTATATCTCAGAAATGGTAATCTTTAAAAGAAAAGTGTTATAACAGTTTTTATAGATAATTGAATTATCTGCACTTTCATTTCACCTATTTTTGTGATAAACCGTACCATTTGGCTGAAAATGCGAAAAAGCAAATTATGTGACCTTTGACTTTGAATACATTTTTTTTGCAGACGTGGGATCGATGGGGACTTTTTACATTTCATTCATAATGGTGTTCGCAACACTCGTACGAATTTTCAGCTTTATGCGAATTATTGTAAGCTTACCGCTATTTATTGAGCTAACTTTTTTTCCAACTATAAAGCGGTAGCAGATGTTCAGTGGAGAACTACCGGGGAATAGCTAAGCTTTCTGCAATTCCTAAATTATTTGAAGCAATTATAACAAATCAGTTGACGCATTCTATCTCTCCTAGCATTTAATATAGTCAACATGGATTTTGCAAGGGCAGATCAACTTCTACAAATTTACTTGAATTAACATCCTATATCCCAAAAGCATTTAGTGAAAGCAAAACTGTTGGTGTTATATATACTGACTTCAGTAAGGCATTTGACAAAGTGTGCCACTCGTTGCTCATCTATAAACATGATCTTCTTGGTCTTCCACCTAATTTTCTACCTCTCTCACCTCTCTCTCCATACCTCTATGATAGATCACAAAGGGTAATGTTTAAAAATGCTATCTCTGACGTCATTGATGTTACTTCAGGAGTCCCTCAAGGTAGCCACCTAGGCCCGGTTCTGTTATTGCTTTTTTAAAAGATATTTCTACAGATATACAATTTTCCAAAATTTTAATGTATGCAGATGATGTAAAGCTTTATAAATCGTCCGTTTCAATTAAAGAAAGGTCTTTGCTACAATCAGACATAAACAGCATGGCTTACTGGTATCAAGTAAATCTTATGCCTCTAAATCTTAAGAAATGTAAAGTGCTTCTCGCGAAGAGCTGTTCATCCCGCTTCTTATACAAAATAGGTAACCATAACCTGGAACAGGTATACAATTTTGTGGACCTTGGTATCACAATGGATCCTAAGCTTAATTTTAATCTTCATATTAATGTGACAGTCAACAAGGCTAAAGGTGTACTTGCATTTGTGAAACGATGGTCAAAAGAATTTTGTGACCCTGTTTACAAAATTAGTTAGGCCAATTCTGGAATACGTTTCGGTGGTTTGGAATCCATGGTATCAAATTTACTCAGACAAAATAGAATCAATTCAAAAACAATTCCTAGTTTTTGCTTTAAGAAATTTCCGTTGGAATTCTCAATATAACCTTCCACCTTATACGAGCCGATTAAAACTTATTCAGCCCTATTCTGCATTTCGACTCGAATCGAAATTTTCTCCGTTTGGCAACTTTGGTATTCTGCGTTCCGTTTCCTTTCGATCAATCTTCGAAATTTACGATTATACCTATTCTACATTTCGATCGTAGTTCCGTTTTTCTAAGCTGCAAATTTGTTGACGGAGAACGTTTCAATTGTTATTTTCGTGGGTTTAAATAATAAAATTTTATAAAAAATTTAAGTAAAATATACTGTGCATGATTGTAAGTCATAATAAATGAATTTTCTCGATTTCTGTGTTTTCGCGAGCGGTAATACGGGCAATACGAAAAATTTGCTCAAATAATGGCAACCAAAAGGGATGTCGACGTTTTCAAAGTGTAAGTCCAGGCGTTTTTGTTTACATTATCTATAAATAAGACTGTGAAATGCACTGAATGCAATTTATTCTTTTTATATAAAATTAATAGATGTATGCACATAGATACATATATACATAAAATGTGAAGTAACATAAAAAAGATGCTTTTATTATTGAACTCGTTTTTACTAAAAGAGGTGCGTATGTTGCCTCGAATTCGATTTGCTATGGAAAGATAAGCTTTGTTCTTCCCCTCCTCCTGACGGCTTACAAAATGGGATTCATTTGCGTTCAAATCTTTCACTGTAGTAAATGCAAATTTTGTGGAGTGCTAAAACAATGTTTATAATTTCACTGACTTTAAGCGATTAGTAAAACAGTTCAAGATGAATTCCTTATGACTCTTCACTCATCTGAAAAAGATCAAACATGTCCCTAAATCTCCGCCTTTCAACTTCCGCATCAGCAATCTGGGACTCGTTCTTCTCTTCAAGCAATAACGCAGCGGCTATGGATTTCATTCTTATAATTATGTATCCACTTAAATTTTATTGTTAAATTACAGTGATGCTAGGTATATTTAGTTATTTTAAAATATTTACAAACTTTAACTTCATATGCTGCTATAGTTTGGTGGCAAATATTTCTTTGTTTTGTTACGATTTCACACATTCCTAGGCAAACAGCTGATTTCGAAAGATGTTTTCTCTCTTCCTCTTCTTCTTTCGTTTCGATTGTAACGCAGAATACCTAAATTCGATTCCAGCGGAGCGGAATGCGGGAACGTAATCGAAATGCAGAATAGGGCTGATTAATCTTCCTACACTTTCCAGCCGCAGGAAAATGCTTGGTACAATTTGTATAGTTAAATTACTAACAGGCTCAATTTCAAGTCCGCTTCTTCTGGACGAAGTTAGCCTTAATGTTCCCTCCCGGGTATCAAGACACTTTTGTCCCCTATTTCTGAAAGCTTGTAAAACTAATTTTGAATTGCACGACCCACTCCGTTGCTTATGCCAGGATTTTAACTCTCATTCCAGCACTTTTGATGGTAATTCTCTAGGGTGGGGTAACAGCCCCTAAAAAAGGTGCGGAAAAGTCGGGAGGGGTACCAAACGACGCGTTTCGGCCCTCCTAATAACAATCCGGAGGGGGGAGATAATATTATTAACCGTTTAAAAGTTATGAAGAAAAAACTTTTAAATTTCGTTGTTTTCTATGGGCAATTACACCGACAAAGATTCACTAAATCACCTGTTTTCACTTTTTAAACACTATTAAAATATATAATTTAACTTATTTATTAAAGAAACACATAGTTTTATCAACCTAAGATAGATTATTTTGTTATTAAAAAGAAGTTGACAATCTTTGCCAGCTGAAACGCGAGATTCCAAAACAGCTATAGTGCTGCCACTGTATTAGTATTTCGTAATAATTCACTTTTCCTTATGAGATGTGTGCACTGTTCAATGCTTTTCGGTATCTTCTTTCGTTTAATATATATATAAATAATGAGTCACTTTTTCCATAAAAATCAATACTTCGATTAATAATAAAAATTTTTAATAAAAAATCGTATAAAAAAACCATAGTGGCCATTTTTTATCTTGATAAAATCATTTGTAAGATTTTTGCCGGATTTAATCACTTAAAAATTTTAAAAAACATGCTATTTCACACCCAAGTACATAATAAAAAATATTTTTATAGAAAACGGCTCAATATTTGCTTTTATATTAAAATATCAATAATGTTGCCTCCACGAGGTAATCGCGCAATTGAAAAGGCAGCTATCAAAGTACCAAATTACTGACAATATTTATCAAGATAAAAGCTCTGATAATTATTGCTTGCCAAGAGCAGAATGCGGTCTCCATTTGCAAAATGTTGCTTGATACATTATCATGCCCAATTCTGAATACTCCAGGAGAGTTTGTTCTCCGGGAATTTGTTTCTCCTGAGAAAGAAATCTTCCAATAATTTTAAAATAAGAAATCCTCGGGGAATTTTTATTCATGATAAGAGGAAAGGGAAAAGAGAGTAAACTCCCATGGAGTTTCTATTTAGAATCGGCCTGAAAAACTTTTGCCTGTAGAGATGTCAGTGGCAAAAATACATCGATGGTATTCCTCGCATCTATGCATCCAATCTAACTCGATATTTTTCGATGCATCGGAGGGCGTACGTCGATTCATCGAGGCGCATAGAGTTTTCCTCCACTATGAAAATAACAGAACCAATTTCAAACAATTTAACAAACTTTAATTTTGATGTATTTATATATTATTGTTATTTAAACAAGTGTTCACGTGTTGATTTTTTATTTAAATATTCATAACGTTTTTCCAATTAACATTTTTTTATTATTTTTTACAAAAATATTGTTCATGCTTTAAAACAATTTTGAAAAATTCAACAAATATTCATCGATATATTGAACTTCTTAATCGAATTTTTAACTTTTTAATTGAAACTTGCACTTTATGAGCTATAAAACCGCATCTTGCTTTCTTTGAGTTTCAGATAAAGCGATGTTTGGCGGTTCGATGGACTGGAGATGTCAGCTTATGGAAAACATCGAGTGGAAAATGTTCGATGCATCGAAGCAAAACATCGATATTTTCGATGCATCGATGTTTTTTCGACATCCCTAGCGTGATTGCAAAAAGTGAGGAATGTGGCTACCCATGATTTAATAATACAAGGTTAGATAATTATTGACAGCTGCGGTTTGACACTCCCTTACAAAAGGTTGCATTTACGAAGGACAGAGAAAGGGCAAGAATACAATCCCTTGTTTCGAAAATGGTAGTAGAAAAGTACGCAAAGTAGGCAATTAGTAGTGAAATTCCTTTCGTAAATTCTAATGTATTTGCAGGAAATCTGGAATTTTAAACGAAATGTTGAACGTAATATTGATATATCTACGTGAATTACGTAATTTATATGCTATTTAGCTGTATAAAAACTGCAAAATGACTCAAAATTAAAATAAGACTACTATGAGATTGATGTAAACGTCCAATGCTTATGTTTTCATCAGTTAAATATGCTTCATATGCATATACAAATAAACATATTGCACAAAAGCTTATACTTTTATTTCACCCAAAGCTACACTGTTTCCATGTAAACTTGCAAAGAAGCAACACGGTGCCACTGCTAAGGAAGCGGTGCGAGAGAGACAACTGTCAGTTTATCGAACCTTGTTTTTTTGTATTTCGCTGGGTTTGTCTCCCGTATTATTGGTCAACAATCGTGTCCCATCATATCCAAACGTTCCAAAATCCCTGATTGTGTTCGTCAAGTTTTCCCTACTAAATTAGAATGCACTTATTTGATAAAATCATATTTAAGGCTTTGATATAATTCAAACTTATGGCATGTGAATGGATTAGTTTACCAAAAAAATCCGTGGAAAGAAATACGTGTTGGGAATAAGCTGAGTTATTTCAATTTTCATGACAACTGTTGCGAAATTTTAGTAAAATTACATTAAAAATATCATTATTTTAAATATTCCTGCAGTTTTTGTGTAGAACTCCTAGATTTAAACTTTTTCCATTATGCTAGGCCATTTACTGGACGGAAAACTTTGCAATTTAAATTTTCTTATGTAAAAAAGTCGATTTTTAGATACCGATAGATTTTAGATTTAGGACCGTGTTCCAGCTCACGATTAACCGCGAATTGGTGGGTCTCATGAAATGGATAAAATTTAATAATTTCAATGGTAAAACCAAATTTTTTTCGTGCCCGTGTATGTATGTGTAGTATATCTCAGTATTAAACTCGGCCCTGTTAAGCTGTTTCTTAAAAATTATTAAATATTAATTTTTGAATTTTCCGCAATGTCGGTCCGGTCGAATCTGAAACTTTGTTTTTTTCTATAGTGACTAGTTGTGCGATTTATGACCAGGGCCGAAGAAAATAGGCAAGAAAAAATCAATTTTAAGCGCTTGGATAAGCACTAAAACATTAGCAAATATGCTTGCAAATATGTATGCTCGAAAAACACAACAAAAAAATTTTAAGAGCAGTTTAATGTTTTATTTTTTATTCAGTTTATTTCAAAGATTGAAAAATTAAAATGGACAATCATTTTTCATTTTTTTTCAAAAATTCGTTATTCCTCATTTGAGATGAATTATTTTTAATCTCCTCAAGAATACTAATGCCTTCCCGTAGAGACAAATCTTTGGTTTTGAATTTTTGTACCCAAGCAGAAATGCAATTGAAGTTACGGGCTAATAAAAACCAAATCTGTTTTTATGTTATTATTTGTAGACATTTCTTTGCTTCGACGAAAATGCGAATGGGCGTTTGCCCATAGGCCAGTCAAGTTAATAATAATCCCAACGGTTTTTACCCTCCATTCCCGCCCACCCGCACGAGTGGCGCAGTCCGCATGACGTACGGAACCAGTATTTTCAATTTTTGCGCCGAGTCACGATAGGCAGGAGTTTGTTAAGTGTCGAGATCTAAAACTGTTCAGCTACAGAACTAAATTCATCAGCCGATACTTTATTTTAATGATTTATTTATTGAGAGAGGACAGTATCGATTTCTTAATGCTGAAAAGCGGATCTGATATATCAAAAGGGTAATTCTCTAGGGTGGTGTAACAACCCCTAAAAAAGGTGTGGAAAAGTCGGGAGGGGTACCAAACGACGCGTTTCGTCCCCCCTAATAACAATCCGGAGGGGGGGAGATAATATTATTAACCATTTAAAAGTTATGAACAAAAAACTTGTTAAATTTCGTTGTTTTCTATGAGCAATTACCACGTCAAAAATGCACTAAATCACCAGTTTCCACTCTTAAAACACTACTAAAACGTTTCCGCTTATTATTTTATGCAAACCAAATCATTTATTCACTTTTATTTTATATATTTCGTTAATAAAACAGAGTAAACAAACTTTGCGCCTGCTAAAATTATTATAACCTCAAATCGCTGGTATTGCCACTTTATTTCACATTTCATTTGCGCTATTATACTCAGTTTACACTATACACTTCTTCTTCTTCTTCTTCTTTTTACTTTCATCTAAATAAGATATTGTAACCAAAATATTGTTACGATTATCCTCGAAACCTTGAGGGATTACCCAAATATACTGGGCTCGTATCGCTGGATTGTTAAATAAATGCTAACGATGACCGAATTGTAGTACAATTAACTTTATTGTACAACA
>NW_023458569.1:4079403-4080893 GCF_013731165.1 Rhagoletis pomonella | reverse complement strand
ACTGAATGCTTGTCAAACAGTTAATTAAATCAAATGGACACACTCGGAGCGAGTTTTGGAACACGAAAAAAATATTATGCTTATTAAGACTAAATAATTTCTAACTTTCTCCCATATTATACGTTTATATTTTAATGTAGGATGATTAATTACTGAAGAATATATAAATTCTGATCAAACTTCACTACTGAATGCTTGACAAACAATATTCAAATCAAAACTTCAATAGTGAACGCGCTTAGGGCGAGTTTTGGTACATGGTGTAAAATATTATGCATATTAAGAGTAAATAATTGCTCACCTATTATAAGCTTATGTTGTGATATAATATGATTTATTACTGAAGAATATTTTAACTCCGATCAAACTAAAGTAATAAATGCTTGACAAACAACTATTTAAATCAATAGATCAACAGTGAACGCGCTCGGAGCGAATTTTGGAACACTTCCCAAAATATTTACAGAAGCAGCAAATGCAACTCTGGGATGTAGCTGAATATCAAATAATTAGGCAAATTTGTGCGCGCATAGTGTTTTTTCCGGAAAATTTTCGTAGTTTTCGTAAAATATTGAGTTTTGTGAAATAATATATATGTAAATCTTGCATTAGCGAAATACTGACTTTCTTTTTAAATAAGATTTAAACATTTTGTATTTGCAATACACGTGAGTCGTGTGCTAGCAGAGGTTTTACAAATATCGGCCTCGTGGAGATTTGGAAGTTTCTGGCCAAACAACAAACAACAAACAAGTAAGTACAATATGTAAATTTATTATTGCGTTCACTTTTTTAATTATTGTGTATTTACATACATATGTACGTATTTGTAGAAAAAATGCCGAAAAGATGTGTATGCAGATGTGCAGAAGTAAGCTCCCTCTACAAGTTTCCTTTGGCCTCGGATGTATCAAGGTATGATGTTTATTTAATTTTATTTGTTTATTAAAATTAGTTAAACTGAATGCTGGATAAGCGATAGCCATCGTCTGGATTTAGTTTTTGTACTTTGAAGAGATATAGGGTACTCTCGCATTTACTTGTACATTTGTTATGTTAAAATCCAGCCAGACGGACTAGTCTTGCAGTTTTATCGCTTATCCAGTTAATAAAGTTTGACCATAATTTAATTGTAGTGTGTATATGGTATAGCAAATCTGCTATAATGTAGCACACATTGCGTTTCAATGTTTTTTTATTTGTGAAAATTTTAATCATCGGCAGGCTTATTGACCAAGAATGATACGGGAAGTAAATTATCGAAAATTTTCACATCACGAAACCGGTGGACTTATATTTAATTAATAATTTTAACATCGCGCCTTTATTGTATTTTTAATAGCTTTAACCTTTTAATAAGATAGCTAAGATGGTACGTGCTGTTAATTCCTCTTTGTATCTAATTAATTTTAATTAGTATGCGTGGAGTTAAATTTAGTGTAAAAGCAGCAAAATATATTATTATGTACTTCGGTTTTCAGCTGCTTACT
>NW_023458569.1:4070005-4079303 GCF_013731165.1 Rhagoletis pomonella | reverse complement strand
ATAGAGTGTGATCTTTGTACGACGAGAGAGGACTTTACTTCTCAATTGCCTACTCAGCCCAAAGTAGCACTTGTTGGCAAGAGTGATTCTCCGTTGGATTTCAAGGCTGACATTATTATTGGTGTTAATGCTGGTTCCCAAATAAACGAAGTCGTCTACTTTTTCAAACTTGTAACTGTCAACAGTGACGTGGGTGCCAAGACGCGTATGCTCTGACTGTTTGTGTGCTGACAGGAGATACTTCGTTTTGTCCTCGTTCACCACCAGACCCATTCGCTTTGCTTCTCTATCCAATCCCGAGAAGGCAGAACAGACGTAGCCCTTGTTTTTACCGATAATATCGATGTCGTCGGCATACGCCAGCAATTGTACGCTCTTATAAAGTATTGTGCCTGAGCGGTTCAGTTCTGCGGCTCTTATTATCTTCTCCAACATAAGATTAAAGAAATCACACGAAAGGGGGTCCCCTTGTCTGAAACCTCGTTTGGTATCAAACGGCTCGGAGAGGTCCTTCCCTATTCTGACGGAGCTGGTGGTATTGCTCAACGTCATTTTACACAGCCGTATTAGTTTCGCGGGGATACCAAATTCAGACATCGCGGCATAAAGGCAACTTCTCTTCGTGCTGTCGAAAGCGGCTTTGAAATCGACAAATAGATGGTGTGTGTCGATCCTATTCTCGCGGGTCTTTTCCAAGATTTGGCGTATTGTGAATACCTGATCTATGGTGGATTTTCCAGGCCTAAAGCCACACTGATAAGGTCCAATCAGCTCGTTGACGGTGGGCTTCAGTCTTTCGCACAATACGCTCGATAAGACCTTGTAACCTATGCTTAGAAGGCTAATTCCGCGGTAGTTGGCGCGTATGGCGGGGTCGCCTTTCTTGTGGATTGGGCAGAGCACACTTAAATTCCAGTCGTCGGGCATGCGTTCATCTGACCATATTCTGCATACGAGCTGATGCATGCACCTCATCAGCTCCTCGCCGCCGTACTTGAATAGCTCGGCTGGCAGGCCGTCAGCTCCAGCAGCTTTGTTGTTTTTCAGCCGCGTAATCGCTATTCGTACCTCGTCATAGTCAGGCGGTGGGACAGCTACTCCATCATCATCGACTGGGGACTCGGGTTCGTCTTCCTCACTACTTTCAGCGCTGCTACCATTCAGTAGGTTATAAAAGTGTTCCCTCCACAATTTAAGTATATTCTGGACATCGGTCACTAGGTCGCCATTGTTGTTCTTACAGGAGTTCGCCCCGGTCTTGAAACCTTCCGTAAGTCGCCTAACCCTCTGGTAGAATTTTCGGGCGTTCTTCCTGTCGGCCAGCATCTCAAGCTCTTCGCACTCACGTATTTCGGCCTCTCTCTTCTTATTGCGGCAAATACGTCTCGCTTCCTTCTTCAGTTCCCTATAACGGTCCCACATGGCTCGCGTTGCGCCCGATCGCAGCGTGGTCCTGTAGGCGGCATCTTTTTTCTCTGCGGCTTCTTGACATTCCTCATCGTACCAGTTGTTCTTTCGGGCTCGCTGAAATCCAACTACTTCTTCGGCGGCGGTACTTAATGATCGGGAAATGTGGTTCCACTGCTCGCGTACGTCGGATTGTTGAAGAGTGCTCTCAGAGAGCAGGTGTGTGAGTCGAGTGGCGAATAAATTGGCCGTCTGTTGTGATTGCAGCTTTTCGACGTTAAGCTTTCCTTGCATTGTTGGGCGCACATTTTTTGCTGCACAGAGGCGGGTGCGTATCTTGGCTACAACAAGATAGTGGTCCGAGTCGATGTTTGGCCCTCGGAGTGTACGTACGTCCAAAACGCTTGCAGCATGCCTTCCGTCTATCACAACATGATCGATTTCGTTTCTCGTTTTTCGATATGGAGACAGCCATGTATCTTAGTGGATCTTCTTATGCTGGAACCTAGTACTACATATTGCCATGTTTCGGGTTCCGGCGAAGTCGATCATCCTCAGTCCGTTATCGGACGTTTCGTCGTGGAGGCTGAATTTTCCGACAGTGGCGCCAAAGATCCCTTCCTTGCCCACCTTGGCATTAAAATCGCCAAGCACGATTTTGACATCGTGTCGGGGGCAGCGCTCATATGTACGTTCCAAGCGCTCATAGAAGAGATCCTTGGACGCCTCATCCTTCTCTTCCGTCGGGGCATGGGCGCAGATGAGCGAGATGTTGAAGAATCTAGCTTTGATGCGGATTGTGGCTAGACGTTCGTCCACCGGGGTGAACGCCAGTACTCGGCGACGGAGTCTCTCTCCTACCACGAATCCAACACCGAATTTGCGCTCCTTTACGTGGCAACTGTAGTAGACGTCGCAAGGCTTCACGCTTACTTTACCTTGCCCCGTCCATCGCATTTCTTGGATGGCGGTGATGTCAGCCTTTGTCTTCCCGAGGACATCAACCAGCCGGGCAGAGGCACCTTCCCCATTAAGGGTCCGGATATTCCAGGTGCATACCCTTAAATCATAGTCCTTTATACGTTTGCCGTGGTCGTCATCAGAAAAAGGGGGTCTCATCCGAGGCTTGTTGGAATTTTTCATTGGGCGGGGTTTTAACGTGGCGGGACCCAAACCCAGCGCACGCGAAGTTTTACGCCTTCTCACTTTAGCTCGCTCCCAAACGGGTGTTTGGTTGCTACCCAGAGGATACGTGGATATAAATATCCGGACGTTGTGAGCTGCGATTTGAACCGTACGCACAAGAATCGCTTCTGGCCACTCCCAGGTGAATGGCAGTCAAAAGTTTTCCACTTCTGCGCACGGAACCATCCTCCCAGCACCAGCTTTAGAATACGTCCTATAGAAACATGTACATATATGGGTAGCGAAAGCAGAAGAATTTGTGCCACTCCATACAAAAAGAAAGTAATGCAGAGTGGAAAACCTCTTGACTCTCAGGAAGGGCTTTTAGCTCCTCTAGCTATCTATTGGGGATAAAAAAAAAGTTGCATAAAAATCTGCCACGTATGTACGTACTCCAAAGTTATTAAAAAAATTGAATAAACAATTTACTTATCATACTACTAAATTCGAACAAAATAGGTTATGTCAAGGCATACGCCTTGGGTTATATTTAAACATATTACACTTTCAATAATACTTCGAGTATTGCATAATTTACATTAAAAAAAATTTACGAAATCGTGAAAGTCATTTATAAATTTTTACAAAAACTTCATCACACAAGGCATTCAAGACTAATGAAATCGTATTATACCGTTCTACGACCATCCGTTCATAACTTATTTGCTAAAAATAGTACTAAAATTAGGTTTGAACTAGACTGCAACTAATTCGCCTAGTCCGATTTTGACGCATTTTCGACTTTATTTTCCCGCACCATCGTCAGCAGCTGCAACATCATTAGCGCTTGCACTTTATCTAGCGGATCCATAAAGCCACGTTGCAGCCACTTTGGTATAGTTGTACGAGCATGAGCAAAACCAAGCTTATTCAATATGTAATCAATGCCATATGGCTCAATAGATTTTCCTGCCCAAGAGAGCAGTCGCACAGTTGGTTCTAAATGCCAAGTCTGACATTCGAAACGACGCCAATCGCGTACAAATGACTCTAAATCTATAGGATTTTCATTTTTGGATCCGCCACTGGCCGATTCACTCGTTACCGTGCTGGCAGTGGTCGAAGTCAAACTAGCTACTGCTGCCGCTGTTGATGTTAATGACGATGCTAAAGTAGTGACGTCTCTATTGTCAACACAAAAAGCTGCGGTAACATCCGTTTTACTGTGACTAACGACATGCATGCTGCTCTGGTGTGATGTAGTGCTCGAAACATTGATGGACGTAGTGCCATTACCGCTAGCGGAATTCATACCACCGAACGATGCTTTATTTGTATCTTTGTGTATTTCGTCGGTGACGTAGGTCTTCACTTGACCCTTTAAGTTCTGTGATAGATTTGGCGAAGCGGCACGTGTCGATTGGGTACCGATCTGAAAAAAAAATTATATAAAGTAGAAAAAATGATAACACTTTTGTGCAACATACAATTTTCTCCTTCTCCTTAACATACGATGTGATCAAATCGTGCAGGAAGAAAAATGCATCAGCATCAACGGTCACAAAGATGTGATCATCAAACTCTGTTATAAAACTACAGAGTACCTCAGGCTTAATTTCTGTGAAGGCAATAGAGATAGTATCTTAAATAGAAGCTTCAAATTAATGTTCTAAATAAATCTTATTTACCTTTTGGTTCTGGTGTGGTTGCGCCTTGTCTGTGTTCGGTCTTGAAATTCAGCTGTAAACTTGGCAGCGCAAAGATCACCTCACGGTTGTGATTGTGTTCCTGCGTTTTCGAGGAACTGCTTGCACTCGCGCCTGCGGCACGACTACGTTCTATGGAATTTGAAGCAATCTCACGATCACGCTCCAATGTGGGAAAACGATCCACTGCTATAAAATAAACAACAATTGAGCAACAAAGTTACTTAGGATAAAGTTTGCTTATTAATATTAGTAACTTACAATCAATTTCGCTATTAGCGAATGCATAGTGGAACCACTCATTAAGTGCTTTGAACTGCGGTGGAAAGATTATATTGCGTGTAATTCTGCTAACTATAGCCATGGAGTGATTTTGCTGTTGCACCTCCGTCGACTGCCCCAAGCAAGACGTCAGCGTCTGCGTTACAAACACATCATGTGTATCCTGCGCTTGATGCGCTTCAGTAGCAAAATTTATAGAGGGGGATTTTAAACTGAACAAAGCCCAAGATTTTGACTTGAAGTTGATACCATGGAAGCAAGCCAAAGAAATGTTATTACCATGCAGCTCCACAGTGCCACCGAGGACATTGCCATTGCGTGGTAGCCGTGTCACCAGAGTAGGTACTACTAAGCCGATAGCCTGTTCCAATGGTTTCTGCCAGTGACGATGATGGCGAGCGTCGGTATTACTGAGGTCGGGTATATTAGTTGCCGCATCAGCAGCTCCATTTGTTGAGGTTTTCTTCTTGTCACGATTCTGTCTGCGCTTCATGCTAGCATTGCGCTCATGCAAACGCGGCTCAAGGCTGGAAAATACACGCTTCGAGGACTTGAATTGCTGAGTGAAGAATTCTTCCAGTTTGTAATACATTTTTAGCAAATCAGCTGTAGTAGATTTTGATATCATTATTTGAAGCTAGAAAACAAAAGTTAAATTTCCATTCATTATATTGTAAACGATATTTTAGAAAACATTATCTTAAGTAAAAAAGGGGCTCGTAATGAAGTTATAGTCGTTTGGTCAAAGACATTTCTTTCAGCAAACTTTATCTTAAAACCAGATTTTTTAGGCTGAAGTATCTATATATTAATACGCTAACATAAATTTTGTCACCGTTCGTTTGGCGATTCTACCGAACCGATTTCAAAAGGCATTTTTCCGTAGATGAGCAGAGTTTTTATGGTTTCACAATTGGTTGAAAATTACGGCCAAAACCGTCGTTTAAACATTTTCGAATTGTGTATAGATGTTGCTGCAACATGTTCAATTTGACATGTTTCGCCTGTTGTTTCACTACACATTTGAAATTAAGCTTTGAAATAAAGATAAATATGAAGATGAAGAAATAAATTATAACGATGAAGTAAAAAAAAAGAAGCCAGAAGTGAAGATAAAGACGAAAATGGAGACAATGACAGAATTAAGAATTAAGAATTAGGGTAACTGAAAGGGTAAGAACATTTCTTGAATTTATGAAGTGAAACTTCTTTAGCGGCAGTTCGTTGGTTGGGAGTAAATTGTCAAATTCAAGGGGAATAATGCACATGGTAATGGTTCTCAGCGGTTTAGCGGTTTGAGAATTAAAACAAAAACAAAGATGCCTAGAGGTACATGGCAAAAACGAAGATCAAAGTAAATTTAAACACTTTAAGGTAAAGGTGAAGAGGAATATGCAAAAATAAAGATAAATATGAAGAAACGGATGAGGATGAAGATATTGGTATTGATATAAAACTCGATATTGTTATCGATACTGTTATTAATTAAATAACCGCTATTGTAATCGATATAATAATCAATATAATAATCGGTATAGTTATCGATACAATAATGGATATTGTTATCGGTATAATAATCGATTAAATAATTGATTTTGTTATCGATTTAGTCACTTATATTGTTAACGATATGTAAATAATCGGTACTGATGATTGTTATATTTATCGCTGAATTAATGGATTTTACAATCGTTGTATTTTTCTATATGTGTATGGATATTGTTATGGGTATTTTTATCAACACAGTTATCAACAGGGTTATCGATACACTAATCGGAACATGGAATGTGATCACATTACATGACATGACATCACATCACATTTTATCACATGATATGAAGAGACATCACATAATATGATATCACATCACACGATATCACGTGACATGACATTATATGATATGACATCACATTATATGGCAGACATCACATGACTTGACATCACATGATATGACATCGTATGACATCACATGGCATTATATGACGTGGCCTTACATGATATGAGATCATATGGTATGACATCATATGACATGACATCAGAGGATATGACAACACATGACATGACATCCTATCACATCACATAAAATCACGTCACATCTTATCACGTCATCGCACCTCATCTCATCTACGTGAATAGAAAAAGAAAAGGATATAAGCAAAGATGTGAAAGATAAAAACAAAGATGAAGACCAATGTAAAGTTACAGATTTCAAAGCCAGAAACACCGTTGGAAAGTAATTTTCTGTAGATGAGGAGAGTTTTTGTTGTTTCGAAATTGGTTGAAAATCGTCGTTTAAAAATTTCCATATTTGTTTATGGTTGTTTTTGCAACCTGTTCAGTTCAAGCGTTTCGCATTTTGTTTAACTTCGTATTTGAAATTAAACTTTGAAATAAAGACAAAGAAACAAGTGATAACGATGAAGATAAAAAAGGCAAAAGTGAAGATAAAGGCGAAAATTGAGATAAAGGCGAAAATGGAGACAATGATAAATACATAAGAATTAGGTTAACAGAGCTGAAATTGTCCGATAGGAATCGAAATAAAATCAGCCATAAAGGTTACTGAAATTTATCGAACCATCGAACTTTACAATTATCAAAATTTATCCATGCTTATTAAGTTATCGCAACGTATCGAATTATTCAAACTGATCAATGGTTACTGAGTTGTCGAAATTTATAGACACAGAAACTTAGTTGTCCAAATTTACGGATAGTTATCGAGCTATAAAAACGTGTGGGATTAACGAAATTTGTCAAGTTAAAGAAATGTATCAAGTTATCGATATTTATTGAATTATCATTATTTATAGACTTAACGAAATATATCGAGGTGTCGTAATGCATGGAGTTCTTTCAACTTACAGAGTTATCGATAATTATTGATCTACTGAAATTGGTTGGTTCAACGAAGCAAAGTTTATGGAATTTTCAAAATAAATCGATTTATCGAAATTTCAAGGTTATATAAGCTTATCGATTTATCACTGCTTATCGCATTTAATCGTGTTAACAGAGTGTAACGAGTTATCAAAATGTTTAGATAGTTTTCGAAAAATGTGGAGATGTCAAAAGTAAAAATTTATAAAGGTATCCAAAGTTTTTACATTTTTGAGTTATCTAAATTTATCGAGCCATCGAATTTCACAGTTATCGAAATTGGTCGAGTTAACGAATTTTGTTGAGTTATCGAATTTTAGTGTTCTTGAAATTCATCGAACTATCGATATGTATCAAATCATGGAAATTTATCGATAAACTTGAATGTATCAGGTCAATTCCAAGCCCTGCCGAAGTCCTCCAAAGACCTTCTCAGATAAAACAAGTAAGAAAGTCTAAGTTCGGGCGGAGCCGAACATTAAATACCCGGCGCAAGTATTAAATATATGTTTTTCACCTTTCCGAAAGCTACCTCTACATGGCAAGCCGGGGTGTATAAATTTTGAGTAAATTAGCGTCCTTAAATTTCGAAATATTGAAGTTTCAAGCATTTCTGAAATTTACCGTTATATGAAAAGCGGCCGTAATTTTAATAATAATAATAATAATTTTCAGCGTTTTGCTTCTATGTGGCAAGTAGAATAACCACACCGAGTTTAGTAAAAATTGGTAGAACGGTTACCGAGATATATATATATGATCATAAGTGGGCGGTGCCACTCCCATTTTCCAAAATTTTACCATAAACGTATTTCCTGGTAAAGAATTGTTGCAAGCATCAATTTTGAACACACTAGCTTCAATATTTACCGATTTATCGAAGATTTCGTACTTCTCTAAATTACCGTTATATGGGATGCGGGCGTGGTTATTGTCCGATTTTAAAAATTTCGTAGGTTATGTCAAGGCCAACAACTCTGCCAAGTTTGTAACCATAAGTGGGCGTGGCCACGCCCATTTTCCAAAAATTTATAATATTCTTATTTGTCGTCTAAAACTTTTTGTAAATATCAATTTTGAGTGAATTATCTTCAGTAGTTACTAAAATATCGCAGTTTTCGTATTTCTGAAA
This sequence comes from Rhagoletis pomonella, assembly GCF_013731165.1. Classification (NCBI taxonomy): domain Eukaryota; kingdom Metazoa; phylum Arthropoda; class Insecta; order Diptera; family Tephritidae; genus Rhagoletis; species Rhagoletis pomonella. Next base: position 4,070,771 of record NW_023458569.1, on the reverse strand, counting down.
ATTACCGTTACATGGGAGGTAGGCGTGGTTATTGTCCGATTTTTCCCATTTTCAATACCATCCGTCCTACGGCAGAAAGAAGTGCACGTACCAAGTTTCGTTAAGATATCTCAATTTTTACTCGAGTTATCGTGTGCACAGACGGACGGACGGACGGACGGACAGACAGACAGTCACCGCTTAATCGATTTCTCTTTTCATTCTGATCATTTATGTATACATTTGTCTATATCTATCTCGATTTGTTTTGCCTATTACAAACAACCGTTATGTGAACAAAGTTATAATACCCTTGTGCACAAGTGCGCTCGGGTATAAAAAAAATTTAGTTACGATTTAGCAGAAGATTTTCCGGTTAGTTAATTTGTACCGTATAAGTTTTGCTGCGTGTTAAGTTAGAAATCCTCTCCAAGGCTTCTAAAACTAGAAAAACTGTCGAATTTCGACAGTAACTGACACTCTAGTCTATATATTAATACGCTAACATAAATTTTGTCTCCGTTCGTTTGGCGATTCTACCGAACAGATTTCAGCAGAGCAGAGTTTTTATGGTTTCACAATTGGTTGAAAATTACGGCCAAAACCGTCGTTTAAACATTTTCGAATTGTGTATAGATGTTGCTGCAACATGTTCAATTTGACATGTTTCGCCTGTTGTTTCACTACACATTTGAAATTAAGCTTTGAAATAAAGATAAATATGAAGATGAAGAAATAAGTTATAACGATGAAGTAAAAAAAAAGAAGCCAGAAGTGAAGATAAAGA
>NW_023458569.1:4069101-4069905 GCF_013731165.1 Rhagoletis pomonella | reverse complement strand
CAGATAAAAAAAAAATTAGTTACGTTTTAGCAGAAGATTTTCCGGTTAGTTAATATGTACCGTATAAGTTTTGCTGCGTGTTAAGTTAGAAATCCTCTCCAAGGCTTCTAAAACTAGAAAAAATGTCGAATTTCGACAGTAACTGGCACTCTAGTCTATATATTAATACGCTAACATGAATTTTGTCTCCGTTCGTTTGGTGATTCTACCGATCCGATTTCCAAACCAAGAACACCATTGGAAAGGAATTTTTCTGAGCATACGAATATTCGCATTCGTATTCGCAACCGCGGAGCTTCCGCATTAATTTTAACATTCGCATTCGCAAAATTAAAAAAATAATAATTTTTGAATATTTAATTAAAAGGCATAAATGCACAATACTACCAAATCTCGAATTAAAAAAATTCGTACGGGGATCGATAGAGATCATTGAGGTGAGTGTAACGATGTAATTTTTTTTTTTGGGAAACAACAACTACAACAATTATTAAAGGTCAAAGTTCAAATTAAGCATTTTCTCAAATTAATATTTCTCGAAAACCTCTTCAAGGAATTGGACAACTTTGATATCATTTGATAGAGAATTTAATTCTCTTTAATTTGTATACATATTTATTTAGCGCTTACGCAGAAAGGTGTTCTTTGCAAAAGGTGTTCAGCGCCTTTTCTTCACAACACAGAAAGAGAATTCTACTTTGTGAGGGTTATAATCCATAAGTGCGGCCGAAGGCCGCCTACGCAGAAAGGTGTTCTGTGCAAAAGGTGTTCAGCGCCTTTTCTTCGCAACACAGAAAGAGAATT
>NW_023458569.1:4060549-4069091 GCF_013731165.1 Rhagoletis pomonella | reverse complement strand
GTGTTCAGCGCCTTTTCTTCGCAACACAGAAAGAGAATTCTACTTTGTGAGGGTTATAATCCATAAGTGCGGCCGAAGGCCGCCTACGGAGAAAGGTGTTTAAACACAAAAACCTTGTATACCTTTTTTCCACATTAATTCCATTTTCGTGAAAACTATAAAAAGGTATATGTATAAATATGTATATCAAATTAAAGAGAATTAAATTCTCTATCAAATGACATCAAAATTGTCCAATTCCTTGAAGAGGTTTTCGAGAAATATTAATTTGAGAAAATGCTTAATTTGAACTTTGACCTTTAATAATTGTTGTAGTTGTTGTTTTCCAAAAAAAATAAATATACCGTTATGTTCACCTCAATGGTCTCTATCGATCCTATTTTTTTTTTTTTTAATTCGAGATTTGGTAGTATTGTGCATTTGTTCCAATTAAAAATACCCTGGCCAGGATATTTTCGGACAACCCACTCGCGAAATATTTCCTAACACGTTAAATTTCATACAAAGCAGATTTCATCCATTAAACAGATGGGCGAAGGTCGTGCCTATGTCGGATCTCCTACTATTCTTTTGTTGCGTTGATTCTTAATATTTTTTGTGTGTTTTTTCTTGCATATAAAGCATATGATATGGTGAGATGGGCCCACCCACACAGCCTAGTTTTGTCATGGTATACGTGAATCGCGCTAGTTAACAGTTGCCACTTTTCTATAATTGTACAAGTGTGTCGATTTGTTGCGCATAGTAGAAAAAGCTCTTAAAAATTTATATTTGATTTGCCTATGATTAAACTGGAACAATTATATAAAAATTAGTAAAAAATAATGAATAAGTAGATACAAATAATTAATTAAGAAATTAATTTCTATATGCATATGCATACATATAGTCTAACGTATAGAGAATTTTTGCATAGAATGAAAAGATTTTAAATTTTATTTCTATAAGCTGATGTTGATGGCGATAGTTTGTTCAATAACAAAATGCACAAATGTAAAATTTCTAAACTTTCAATTCTATAAATTGGCATACAAATTTGCGTCTTTCGTTATGATGAATGGCGTGTAAAATTCGGACGAATTTGTTCTTCCCCCATTAATTTCTTTTCGTTTATAAATAAAATTAAATTTAAAAACTCATTTACCTGATCCCAAGATAGATCACCGTGTATGAAAATGATAGCTCGAGGTTTGGTGGTATATCCACCCACTGTGGCCATACTTCCACCATAATCTGTAGTAGACAGCGTATTTATTGACGTCTTCCATTCGTCTTTCATCGCGGCCGAAAATGAACTAATACGCGTCATCAATACCGATGTGCCCATGTAGTCTAGTCGTAGCTCCAAAGCCACAAAACTCAAACGTATGGTGTGGTAGGGCTCCACGCCAGATTCTTCCTTAATGTGGAAACGAGTATTGATTTTATTCACTTCAAAGCTACCACCGACGATGCCACCTTTAGCGTCCAGTGAAGAGCCACCCAAATATATGCCAATGTACATATTTTTATAGCCAGTGCTGCCAATAGAGAGCCTGCCATCTGACTGGAAGTCCTTAGTTAACCACACCACATTTCCCATTACATTACCCATATTCATCTGTACATTCAATTTAGTAAAATTTATAGCGAATAGAACTAGTGTTTCCCAAGCAGTAATTTGATTTTTCTCAGAAGGTGTGCTTGATGATTCTGCACTTGATGATTTTTCCAATGAACGTAGTTTACGCACGGAACCAGAATGTGCTGGCTGCTGTGGAGTAGACGATTGGGAATCGAAGTCAAGCCGCATTTTGCCTTTGCTATAGAATGCATCCGAAGGTGACCTGGCATATTCGTAACCGGGTATCTTACAAGCGCCACTGTTGCCGTTGGCATCTTTAGGCGTAGATGGCATACCAGTTGGTGTGACAGGCTCTGTGCCGGCCATGTGTTGCATGCTCAAATCGCCAAGGAATAATCGACGCACTATGCGACGTCGATACCAAGCCTTCGGAAAAGCTAAGATTTCGGTTAAACGGCGCATATCGTACTTGAAAGAAGCACTGCCGATGTCAACAATAGTTGAAAAACGTATGACGGCGAGCGAGTTATCCATTACACGTTTACTCATAACAGCTGGCTCAACGTATATTTTGCGGCAACGGGTCAATTGAAATTTTACAAATTCTACATTTATGCTCAATGAATCTTTACGTTCACTATCAGAGAGAGGCGAGAATTGTGCTTCTTTGACATTGCTTTTCTTGCCGCCGTATGGGTGGAAGATATAAACATTAAAATCCGCCAAACAGCCAGTAATACTACGAAAACAGAACACACACACATATGACTTTATACTTTTTTGAAGAAATTAACTGAATAACTGCTTACCTTAGGCCACCAGCAGGCATTTTATCTTTTTCAGTTGAGGTTTTATCCAAAGCATGTTCCTGCTGACCTGGATCTTCATCGCTCGAACGTTTGGAGCTGAATACTATATCTAAACTTGGCAACTGTAGCATGCATTCCACACGCGACACGGGCAAGCAAGAGAAGCGGAAAGTCGATGGTTGCATGTGGAAGTAGACAATAACATCTACTGGAAAAGAAGCATAGGTGACGTAATTTGTAGGCAGAATATCCAAGTTTACTGGGTTTGCTATAGTCGCGCCAGTATAGTTAGGAGTTTTGGTAGGTATAGGTTCCAAGGTTTGCTCTAAGAATTCCAATATATGTGGCGATATTATAGTTTCTTCTGGTATACTCTGCAATGTCATCCAGGCGAACAACGAAGCCCGTTTGCTGCCGATCCGGCGCGTTGTATGATGACTTTCGCAGCTCATGCTGCGAGAATGCTCTGACAAATCAACTATGGTACGGGACTGATAGTGCAGTTTGACATCCAATCCGGGAATGTGGAATATGGTGAGATCAGATAACATTGCGTTACTCGAGGTGTTATAACGTAACTTGCTTTTATCGCGCTGCCGCCGTGATGGCGTCGGACTGCCCCAGTCGTTGCCCAGGCTGCGCTCTCGTTTATGTGTCTTCACTGCTGTCGGACCACTTAAAATCAAACGATCTTCGGCGGACTCTTTGGTGTGGAGGACACATTTGCCAGAATTGACTAGCACTTTAATATCTAGCTCAAAATCTATATTGGGTTCTTGTTGTTTTTGTTGGTAGCCATGCTTTTTACGCATTTCTACCGAAGTGCCATCTATGTCTATTTCACTTGGCGTCGATTCGCCGTGACATTCTTGTGTGCGCCAATCAACATCTTCACTGTCCGTGTCAGCATTTGGCAGTGAGGTCTGGCGCATGGATTCGGAGAAGGTTACTCGATTGGTAGGGCATGTTTTCAACGAAGCACTTCTTGAATGTCCGGAAACTGGCGTGCTTTGCAAACTGGAAATTTCATCATTAGATGCTATGGGATCTAAACGACGACCGCTATATGGTCCAGGCATCAGGGTATCATCGGCCGGCTCGCGATTTCCTGAGGCGCCAATAAAGGAATAAGAGCGACTTGAAGTCTTCATTGAACGACGCATAGAGGGGCGCTTCCATTTCTGAATCATATCGCGTCGGAAATATTTGTAACAAATCGCCTGCAGTTCTTGCAACCGACGCTCTTCATGTGCCACGGTATTGTGTGAGGCACCAAGCGTGCGCAAATCATTGATAATTTTCAGTTGCTCCGCCATTTCTTTTTCCATCATGAAAGACCGCTTCTTCGAATCGATAGTCGGATCGAACACGAACGATGGCAGATTATCAAATTCCCGCCGGCGCACATAGGTATCCCGACAACTGTGATCACCCTCATCGCTGTCCGGGGATTCCATGTTTGTATCTTCTTCCTCAAAGCCGGTCAACATCGTAAGCGTGTGACCGAGTGAGGAAAGTTGTTTCCCTATATTTATATCGAGGTGTATATCAACACCTTCCATTTGCCACTTAACATTTAGTAACCATTTGGCATTTTCCAGTTTCTTAGCAGCAGTGGTACGAGAGCACACCTCATACGTCCCTTCAGAAACGACGCACACGTTCATTATAGGTTCATTAGCATTAGGTTTCCAATCATCGAGGGTTGTTTCGAAATCGTCAGCAAACCTAAGGCACAAGCCCTGAAACTTGCCTTTGGATACCAATGAACCGGAATTGCAAGCAGATATGATTGTGTTCTCCAATGTTATGACGACAGCGCCTTTGCTTTCGAAGTCGTGAAAAGTTCGTGTATTCCAGGGCTATTAAAAACAGCATTAATAAGTTAAAATAAGCTAGTATATATGTATCTGGTTTGGAAAGTAAATTTTTTCTTACGTTTGCCGGCTGATTTAATGGTACACAAATACCCATATCCTCGACTGTCAGTTGCAGGAACAACGTAGATAAATTAGAGGCAGCAATATTACTTATCTGTCCAAAAGCTACTCGGTCAAATGTCTGCAAAAAAAAAGAGATGATCAATTTTATTCTGATTATTTTTAGCCGTTCTCTTCCGACAGTCGTACTTCAATGACATCGTGAAAAAAACCCACTCGACACCATTATGCCTTTTGGACCTCTCCAAAGCGTTTAACTCAGTTAGCTATCAGCTTCGATGCTCTTAAAAACCATTTTAGATTTAGTGACCCTGCTGTTTGCCTTACGAAAAGCTATCCGTCTTACTAAACTCGAGAGTTATAATTGATTCTGAAGTATCAGAATTAAAACCACTATTAACGGGCATACCCAAGGCTTATTTTTCATTAATGCAAAATATGGAAAAATGCATGCTTGTACGCACGACATATAGGCTGCGTTTCTTTATACATTCCGGATAATCCCATTTCATAGCCGGAATAAACAGAATGCGTTTGAAATATACGTTAACATATCATCAGGAACGTTCTAAAGAATAAGTAAACAAAAAAGTTTATTCGAAACGTTCAGAATGAATAAAGAAATGCAGCCATTGGGTGCGTTTCTTTATACATTCCGGATAATCCCATTTCACAGCCGGAATAAACAGAATGCGTTTGAAATATACGTCAACATATCATCAGAAACGTTCTAAAGAATAAATAAACAAAAAAGTTTATTCCAAACGTTCAGAATGAATAAAGAAATGCAGCCATAAATTCATTTGTCAGGAACTCTTGAAAACGTGTTTAACTTGTGCGCAGATTTCAGCAGAGATTTATCGTCTCAGTATATCCAGTAAAAAAACTGTGGTGAAGTCCTTTATGGGGATAAAGTTTCCAGAGGTGAAATTTTAGGTAGCACACAATTTCTTACACGCATGGTTGCTTTTCAGCACTGATGAAAGTAACTTAAGAAATATTTGAAAAAAAAGTTCATATAGTACATTAATTTTGAAATAAATACCGGCATACATCAAGATAACCAACCGTTCAGCTATAGAAAAACTAAAAATGCAGATTGCTAGTACTTTTTACGCTGATTTTAACTATATAAATATTATTTGCCGCAATTAAAAAGCAAAGCAGATATAAGAGGTAAAACAAAAAAATTGTGATATTTTAAAACATTAATATTTTCTAAACTGCGTAACCGATTTAAAAACTAATGATGTCAAAATAAAGACAATTAATTTATCTTCAAGCTGATATATAAAATGTGTATGCTTTTTTTATATATTTAAGCCAAAAATATTATAAAACCAAAAAAATGTCATAATTTTTTCATAAAATAACCCTTTTTTAGAAAAAGTCCATAATCAATGCTAAAAAAATTTATATTATTGAAAAAGTGCAAGTTCTTACCTTTGATTTGATATACTTATTATATTATGATTTGCTTTTGAGTTTTCAGAATTCAGTGATAATAAAAAATATAAATGCATGTATTTGCAAATGGATATTTTAGTTAATTAAACAAGGCGAGTTAACAGACTTTTTTGGAAAGGGTACTGTTTTTGTTGGAAGCGGGAAAATTTATGCCGTTTTATATGTACATATATGTATATACTTACAGCTATTTTTCATTTGTTTGTGTTCTGGCGGAGATAAAAAACGTGTTTTGAATATTTTTTGAAAAGATGAATACTCTTAATTTATTTAAAATATATAAAATGTTTGAAAGTGAGGACGGTCTTAAGATTAATGCAAATGTGGCCCCCCCCCCCCCCCCGCCTTTCATGGCAACACAGAAAGGAGAATTCTACTTAGTGAGGGTTATAATCACTAAGTGCGGCCAAAGGCCGCCTACGCAGAAAGGTGTTCTCTGTAAAAGGTGTTCAGCCTCACTTCTTCAGCAACACGGAAAGGAGAATTCTACTTAGTGAGGGTTATAATCACTAAGTGCGGCCGAAGGCCGCCTACGCAGAAAGAAGTTCTGGGCAAAAGAAACTATGATATCACCCACATTTGTCACTTTTGCTTGTAAATGCTTTTAATTTTTTGTATCACTAAATTCTTAAACCTCAAAAGTAGATCATAATAAAATATGCATATCAAATTAAAGGTAAGAACTTGCACTTTCTAAATAATATATATGTCTTTAGCATTGATTATGCACTTTTTTCTAAAAAAGGTTATTTTATGAAAAATTATAACATTTTATTTGTTTTTTAATATTTTTGGCTTAAATATATAAGCAAGCAAACGCATTTTATATATGAACTTAAAGATGGATTAATTGCCTTTATTTTGATATCATTACTTTTTTAATCGGTTACGTAGTTTATAAAATATAATTATTTTAAAATATCACAAAAATTTTTTTAACCTTTTACATCTTCTTTACTTTTTAATCGCGGCAAATAATATTTATATAGTTGAAATCAGCGTAAAAAGTACTATCGGTCTGCATTTTTAGTTTTTCTATAGCTGAACGGTTGGTTATCTTGATGTGTTCCGAAATACCATATAATGTATGTACTCTGGTTAATAATATCAAAAAATGTATTAGAACCACCGTTTAATGTTATATTTGATACAAATTAATATTGCTGCCCCGAACGCTCTGCGCCTTGCCACTGAATAATAGATTTACTTAAAATTACATCTCTGGTCCTTGTTCTTTCTGTATCGCATCGTGGTGAATTCACATTTCTAAGAAATTTGACAACAAAACAAAACAAAGCGAGTATTTTATTTGCTAATTTTTGCGATCGCATTCGACCGATATCTTCCAGAGTGAGTGGACGTGTTTTGCGCATTATCCTGCCCTTTGGTTTTTACATTTTGGCGCCAGCACATACAAGTGCTTCTAACTGTTTGAATACATGTTCTTAGTCTTTTTGCCTAATTTATTAAACAGTGTGCTCACACGATAGTGTGATAATTTTGACGGCGGTTCGTGGCTTTGACTTTTAGCCAACTTCTAAGGATTTTTTCGGCAAGCGGCAACATAAAGGCCATCTTTAAAATAAACCGGACCCAAAAGTGAGTATTTTGCAAATTTTTAGTGTTGAGGAAAATTTTTTTGTGTGTTCATCTGTGTGTAAAAATACGCGAGGCTGCCGCGAACGGCAGCAAAAAAGCCAAAATCCCCAATGGCGTCTTCGACATCCTTGTCGAGGGCGTCATCGGCGGAGGATTTTGAATCGCTTACGGATCTAAATCTGTCGAGGGGGAAACGTTTGAAGAGGGAAAATGAAGCTAGAATTATTGGCTTCTTAAAACAAAATGCCAAAAATCTTGGCAAAAGCGGTATCATAAGTGAAGTTTGTGAGGTTAGGAAAATAACGGGACAGTCCCAGCTAGAAAATATGGACGCTGACGAAGGTACAGTTCCTGAAATAGCGGAAGAAAGAATAGGTGAGAAAACAGACAACGCGTCGCTTAACGGCAGTTGCTCTACAAACACAAGTGTATTAAATACAGTCAAAGACACAGACAAAAGCACAGCAGTGCAGCAAACAGTGACGGGTACTAACATAACGACACCTGCTTTGCATACAGTAGGGGACACATTAGTATACCCCCAAGGCTTTTACGGCGACATTTTTGTATTGATCGATGCAAGTAATTGCGAAGACCTAAAAGAAAGTAGAATCAGCAATGGTCTCCCATTGTTTGACCAACTGAAAAGCTATAGATTAAAGGACATGGACCTTATAACCAAGATAGGCCGTACACTATATAAAGTCACTTTTAAAAACCTGTACTCCGCAAACAATGTCTTGCTGAATGAGAAACTGAGTCAGAAAGGACTGAGAGCGTTCATTCCAAGAACAGCAATTGAAACCCAAGGAGTTATAAGGGGTATACCCACAAACTACAGTGTTGAAGAAATTAAAGCAAATGCAAGCTCGGAAATTCCCATTAGTTCAGTCATGCGTTTCTCCAGAAGGGAAAAAGAATCTAACAATTTAACTCCTACTACTACCATTAAGATAGGTTTTCAAGGCAAAGAAATTCCAAAGTTTATAATTTTTGAGCACACTAAGCTGAAAGTGGATTTCTATATTCCGCCGCTAAGACAGTGTCTTAACTGTGGCCGTCTAGGACACACACAATTCTCCTGTAAAAGCAGGAAACGATGCATCAAATGCGGGAATAATGACTGTGATAGCACTCAGTGCCAACAGAAATGCGTTCTGTGC
>NW_023458569.1:4055224-4060449 GCF_013731165.1 Rhagoletis pomonella | reverse complement strand
ACATTAATTTTAAACAATTTTTATTAATTTCATGCAGTTCTAACATCTTGAATACTAAACACAAGCTCGAAAGGCTGGTTTTACTTGTGAAAGAAAATCCCAATACTCTGTTGGCACGATCTCTGAGAACAAAATCGTAGCGCTGTTGGTAGTTTTAAAATATTTTAAATAGATTTGGCTCACAAACGCCTCTTTAGATGGTCGGAACTTTTTAATGAATCTGTAGACAAATTTCTTAAATATATTTTATATCAAAATATATTCGAAAGACTAATACTCTTTAAACTCTCTTAAACATTTGCTACTCCTGGCCAGTTTACTAAGCTCTCATCCTCTGACGAATCGTTGAACCAGAACTCGTTGTACTCATTTTACCACGTTTTTATAAACTTGCTTTCTTTTTTACTTCATTTTAATTAGAACAAATTTACATAAATATGTATAAGCACACTATTTAGTTTGCTCGATTTGTAAACAAAGCTTCTCAGCGGTGAAAAATATACTATTGTGAACAACCTAAACGAGCGAAATTCACAATAGCGCTATTCTTCATCGAATGAGTGCCATAATACCAAATGCAAATTCGTTCGCTCAGCACTTTCGACCACAGTCGAAAATCGAATGCAAATCATAATAGGGGCCTATAAGTCACTCATCATGCCTGTGCTGGTGTATGGCGCGGAAGCATGGACAATGAAAGCATCTGATGAGGCGGCTCTTGGAGTTTTCAAGAGAAAGATTCTGCGAAAGATTTACGGACCTTTACGCGTTGGTGATGGCGAATATCGCAGACGATTTAACGATGAGCTGTATGAGCTTTACAACGATATAGACATAGTGCAGCGAATTAAAATTCAGCGGCTCCGCTGGCTTGGCCATGTCGTTCGGATGGACAGAAACGCTCCTGCTCTGAAAATATTCAACGCGGGCCGCGATGCTGGGAACAGAGGAAGAGGAAGGCCTCCTCTGCGTTGGAAAGACCAGGTGGAGAAGGACTTGGCTTCACTTGGCATTTTCAATTGGCGTCAGTTAGCACAGAAGAGATATGACTGGCGTGCTGTTTTGGACTCGGCCAAAATCGCTTAGGCGGTTACAGCGCCAAATAAGAAGAAGAAGAAGGTGCTATAATTAGTAAAAATCATACTTCTTCAAGGTATTTATTCAAGGTTCATAACAAATATGTTTTATTCCAACTTAAAATACATATTTAATTTAATTTCTAATGCTACATAATATAAACTTATATATTCGCGTGAATCGTAAATAGGAAAGCCTTTATAGAAGGCACGCAGCAAAGCACTTATTTATGGGAAAGCTTTTTAGAATGGCATCACTTAAGAGAGCCTACCTAAATTATCTTCAGGGTCAACAACACTACTCAACAATTTTTGATCAACTATAACCACCAAGAATGACATATCCTGATTACGAATATTATAATGGTTTCTCTAGGTCAGACCTAGTTTTTGAGATATGGGTGAAAATATGAAAAAACCCATAGATGCGACACAACACCACATATGTGCATCGAAAAGTTGTATTTGTCATCCTATCGGTTTTATATCTGAGAGAGTTTTGTAAAGGAGGCTCAAACAAAAGTTGTTTGCCTTCATAGTCATAAATCACGCAACTGGTTTGGTCACTATAGAAAAAAACACATAGAAATTCGACTTTTTTTATCAAGTTACAGATTCGACTGCCTTGAAATCGGAAAAAGTGTTCGGACGAAAAAAAGTTAGCCCCCCTATGCTGAAGAGAATTCTATTACAAATATGTTGAGCCTACTAACGAAGCTGTATGATGTATTTTCGTTTTTAAAGGCCTAGCTTTACAAAAATTCCATAGATTAAAATTTTCTTACAAATAAGACTTTTGAGTAAAAATTAAAACAAATTGTTGTAAATTAATTTTTTTTTAAATTTTATTAAAAAGCAGTGTTTAACATTATTTTGTACATTCTTTACACCTGTATGTAGAATCACAAAGTATTAAGTGATATGAGAGAATCATAGCTGGTTTAATTAAAAAAAAGCTTTGCAAATGCGTTTGATAAGGAGGCTATTTTAATATTGTAATTCACGAAATTTACTCTACAAATCATTAGGTGAATTCAAGATAAGAGAGACGAACAGGGTGAAAGATTTAATGCCCGTGAGCAAATAATAATATTGGGCGATTTTAGCGTTATTAAGGCCTGTCTCCGCAGGCAAAAGCTTTTGCATACCAAATGTCATTTTTATTGCCCGATATAAATTTTCGCAGTGGCAATATTTGTGCGTGGCCATTTAATAATAATAATAACAGATTGGCGCTTACACATATGTTAGTGTTTGGCCGAGCTTCTCCTCCGACTTGTGGCGTGCGCCTTGATTTTGTCACACAAAGCGGAGGGACCTACAGTTTTACGCCGACTCCGAACGGCGATTGTATTTTTGAGAAGCTGTTTTTCATGCCAGAAACCCACTCGGAGGTTTGCCATTTCCTGCCGAGGGACGACCGCTGTTAAGAAAAAACCTTTTTTCTATATTTTTTCGCGATGTTGCTTTGACCAGGGTTTGAACCCAGGTGCTGCGGAGTGGAAGCGCGCACTGCCTACCACTACACCATAGTGGCCATTTTTTATCTTGATAAAATCATTTGTAAGATTTTTGCCGGATTTAATCACTTAAAAATTTTAAAAAACATGCTATTTCACACCCAAGTACATAATAAAAAATATTTTTATAGAAAACGGCTCAATCTTTGCTTTTATATTAAAATATCAATAATGTTGCCTCCACGAGGTAATCGCGCAATTGAAAAGGAAGCTATCAAAGTACCAAATTACTGACAATATTTATCAAGATAAAAGCTCTGATAATTATTGCTTGCCAAGAGCAGAATGCGGTCTCCATTTGCAAAATGTTACTTGATACATTATCATGCCCAATTCTGAATACTCCAGGAGAGTTTGTTCTCCGGGAATTTGTTTCTCCTGAGAAAGAAATCTTCCAATAATTAACTCCCAGAGATTAGCATTTTCCCCGAAAATTTGGGAGGATGAAATTCGAACTTCAAAAGAGCTGTTTGACATTTTTTTGGCAGCTCAACTCCGCCATTTAAAATAAGAAATCCTCGGGGGAATTTTTATTCATGATAAGAGGAAAGGGAAAAGAGAGAAAACTCCCATGGAGTTTCTATTTAGAATCGGCCTGAAAAACTTTTGCCTGTAGAGTTGTCAGTGGCAAAAATACATCGATGGTATTCCTCGCATCTATGCATCCAATCTAACTCGATATTTTTCGATGCATCGGAGGGCGTACGTCGATTCATCGAGGCGCATAGAGTTTTCCACCACTATGAAAATAACAGAACCAATTTCAAACAATTTAACAAACTTAAATTTTGATGTATTTATATATTATTGTGATTTAAACAAGTGTTCACGTGTTGATTTTTTTATTTAAATATTCATAACGTTTTTCCAATTAACATTTTTTATTATTTTTTACAAAAATATTGTTCATACTTTAAAAAAATGTTGCAAAATTCAACAAATATTCATCAATATATTAAACTTTTAAATATGAGTCTTTGGAACATTTTTGGGTATGCAGTTTTATAGCTCATAAGATTTTACTATAAGGCGCAAGTCAGCAAAAGAAAAAACATTAAAAATCAAAGCAATTGAAACTTGCACTTTATGAGCTATAAAACCGCATCTTGCTTTCTTTGAGTCTCAGATAAAGCGATGTTTGGCGGTTCGATGGACTGGAGATGTCAGCTTATGGAAAACATCGAGTGCAAAATGTTCGATGCATCGAAGCAAAACATCGATATTTTCGATGCATCGATGTTTTTTCGACATCCCTAGCGTGATTGCAAAAAGTGAGGAATGTGGCTACCTTTAACTACATAGGGTACGAAATTTCAGACTTTGGTATCGATATTGAGTACTCATTCTGGCATCGAGCTCATGGTATCGATACTCTAAAAGTATCAGGGAAGAAGTATCGATACTACTCAGTATCGGACTTATTAAAATACTAAAATAATTCTTATTCTTCAATCGTATGTCTAGTTATTTCCTGAAATTAAAACAATAGAAATTTAAAATATTTGATTTTCATTTCATTGCAGAACTTACTTTCACGTCAGAAGTAATTTTAACGTTAAATGTACATACATACATATATACTTTCACGAATTCAAATTTTATTAAGAAATTTTTTGTAAACTTTTTGGGTATGCATTTTTGTATCCTAAATATTCAATTTTAGTATAATAATGTGTAAGTTTGAATTAAAAGTCAACGGTAGTAGGCTACACGTAAATTTGAATAGGTTACAAAACTGCATACCCAAAAAGTTTCTAAAAATTCTGAATTTTCGTGAACTTTGCGTAAAGTTTTATGGCCTTAATCATAAAAATTAAAAAGGGTATATAAACTGAAAAATTTATGAAAATGTAATTTTATTAAGCTCTTTAAACCTACTTAATTTTTTATGAATAAGGCCATTAAACTCTAACTTATTTGGTTTATGTTATGCAAGAGACTACACGCAATTTCAGTTTATTTCAAGTGATGGACAAAATTGAATGATTGGCCCCTATTATGAGCTGCATTCGATTTTCGACTGTGGTCGAAAGTGCTGAGCGAACGAATTTTCATTTGGTATTATGGCACTCATTCGATGAAGAATAGCGCTATTGTGAATTTCGCTCGTTTAGGTTGTTCACAATAGTATATTTTTCACCGTTGAGAAGCTTTGTTTATAAATCGAGCAAACCAAATAGTGTGCTTATACATATTTATGTAAATTTGTTCTAATTAAAATGAAGTAAAAAAGAAAGAAAGTTTATAAAAACGTAGTAAAATGAGTACAACGAGTTCTGGTTCAACGATTCGTCGGAGGATGAGAGCTAAGTAAACTGGCCAGGAGTAGCAAATGTTTAAGAGAGTTTAAGTTTATTAGTCTTTCGAATATATTTTGATATAAAATATATTTAAGAATTTTGTCTACAGATTCATTAAAAAGTTCCGACCATCTAAAGAAGCGTTTGTGAGCCAAATCTATTTAAAATATTTTAAAATTATCAACAGCGCTACGATTTTGTTCTCAGAGATCGCGCCAACAGAGTATTTTGATTTTCTTTCACAAGTAAAACCAGCTTTTCGAGCTTGTGTTTAGTATTCACGATGTTAGAACTGCATGAAATTAATAAAAATTGTTTAAAATTAATGT
>NW_023458569.1:4051226-4055124 GCF_013731165.1 Rhagoletis pomonella | reverse complement strand
TCCTCGCCCGCGGAAGCAAAATGTCTACCACGTGGAGAAAGCGACGGCGCAAACTTTGTCAGTATGGCCAGTTAGTGTATAATTTTCCCGTCCATTTTGACCTGGTTCCGCTAAAGTTCACTACTACCGTGTATAAATTTGTCGACCTTCTTTTTTTTTTTTTGGGGTTTTGCTGTGTATGGCTGGGCTTAAGCCTTAAATCGCCAATTATCCCTCCTGTTGTTGTACTGCCAAAAACGATCTGCGTGTCCACGCAGTGCTGACGTCTCCAGGATGTGTTTTATAGAGCACAGTTCCAGTTGATTTATAGCTTTGATACGCGAAAGTCATTTGTGACGTTTAGCATAAGAGTACGTTTATACATAACGTACATATGTATTTGATGACTTAAAAAAAAAAAAAAAACAAGAGAGTGGTGGACGGTTATAGTTGCCACACATAAACCGTATAAGAGATAATATGATTTTAAAATTTTGCTTCGACTTTTTGTAGAAAATCTGCTAGTTGAGTAATTTTGCAAAAATTCATGTCTCGGAACAAATCGTGAAAATCTGTGTTGTTTTGAAAAATTTCGAAATTTACTCTGGTATCATTTAACAGCCGACAGTGAAAAGTCTGATGAATGTAGCTGTCGATTTCACCACATCTGCATGTGTTGTAAGCGATGGCTTTAATTTTATATAGGTAAGCAGTATCATAAGTGAAACCTGAGAGAATTCTGTTAAGGGTTTTTATTGTTTTAGGCGCAAGTGGGCACTTATAAAACCAGGTTCTCCTTTTCCTACATGTAAACACTTTGGAAAAAAGATTAGGTTTTTCCATCGAAAAGGCTTTAAAGCCCTCAAGCCAACCTTCTCTAATTTGGTTTTTGATAGTATTTAGGGCTTCAGCCATCGACAGTTTAACATCTAGGGTATGTTCGCTGATTATAGCGTCTTTTGCAATACGGTCCGCCTTTTCATTGCCTAAAATCCCTTTATGGCTGGGTGTCCAAATAATTGTCACTCTATTAAAGTCCCCTTGTTGTATGAGTTTGTGGATTTCTAAAACACAGTAATTATCAGTTCTGACCTTCAGAAGCAGTTGGCACGCCGTTAAACTGTCCGTGAAAATAGCTATTTTGCTGTACTGCCCTTGGGCAGCTAGTTCTAAGGCTTTTTTAATTGCATTTAACTCACCAAAACTCGAGGATGATTTAAAAGGGAGCCTAAATCCATGCTCACTCTTTGTCGTGTGATTATATATACCGCACCCAGTTGAGTTTGCACCCACGGAGGCATCCGTATAAAATATTTTAAAGTTGCTTTGTTCATACTCTTGAAGAAGTTGAGAATATATCGCTTGCGCCTGCTCAGGTGCAATATTCTGTTTTTTTTCATTAAAGGATTTGGTCACTATTGTGAGGTTGGGAGAAAAAATAGGGGCATCAATCACCTCAAGTCTGTCAAAAATATGTTTGAACTCCCTAAAAATATAGCCATAGCTGGATTTGACATTAGGGTATCTGTCTAGAGAAATCCTAAAGTCTTCATCAATCTTGAAGGTGTTGATCAGTTCTTTTGCAGTGAGCCATTTTGCTCTATCGGCCGGTGGAAGCTCATTTGCAATGGCATACAAAAGTGGAATCGGTGTGGCAGGAGTTGCCCCTAAGCACCTCCTAAGGAAACTGTTTTGGAAAGTACGTATTTTGTTGTTGACTGTGGCTGAGCAGTGTGCCGTAGAGGACCGGCAATACTCAATTTTGCTTCTAACCAGGGATTTGTAGTAGTTTAGACTTACTTGGGGATGCAGACCTGCCTTAATGGAGGTCAGACACTTGAAAAGATTGGAATTTCTGTGTGACCTTTTGATCACCTCGTTGTAATGTTCGCTGACCGCCAGAGATGCGCTTATATGTCTCCCCAAAAATTTAAAAGATGTCACTTGCTCAATTCTTCTGCTGTGGAGAAAGATGTCAATTTTATTTCTGCTGCCCTGACATAGGTACATAATTCTGGTTTTAGCTGGGTTGCAGGAAAGGTTGATGTCTTTACAAAGATCTACAAAGGTGAGTATTTTTTGTTGCAGGTTTATAATTGCATCCGCAAGGTTGGGTTTGAAAGACAAAATGAGAAAGTCGTCAGCAAACTGATAAAGTTCAGTGCTTCCGTCCTCTATGCTATGTAGGTTCCTCGTATACAAGTTGAAAAGGCAGGGTGAAAGGCAGCTGCCCTGAGGAAGCCCATTCCTCACGTCAACAGTTTCTTTACCTAGTTGAAGCTTCCTTAATGCCAAAAAGTTTATGATCCATTCCCTGTATGTTTCATTCAGTCCCACGTCTTCCATGATTCGTTGTAGTTTGGAGAGCTCCACGCAGTTATAGGCGTTACTCACATCTGTCGAGCATAAAATTACCTTAAAGCCCTGGCTTTTTAGGAGAGCTGCCCTATGTAAAAAATAATTGATGCAAATTGTGGCTGATCTACCTTTTCTATATGCAAAAGAGTGGTCAGGGAATGTCTTATTAATTTCAAGGAAATCAGATATACGATTTTTGATACATAAGTTAATACATTTAAGAAAAACAGAGATTAATGCTATAGGCCTAAAGCTAGTTACCAAGTTAATATCACAGTCTTTCTTGGGGATGGGTACAATTTTAATTGTACGCCACTCCTCAGGTATTTTATTGGTTAAGAAGAGGTTATTGAGCACTGTACGTATATTATTGAGTGCCATGTCAGGTAGAACCTTTAACATTTTGTACGTAATTTTGTCTGCTCCACCTGCAGAGTTGCTGCTTTTGCTGTGGATTGTCTTGTATAATTCTTCAAAAGTAATCAGTAATTCATTGTCTGGTTCAAGCCGCGTATTTACAAGAATTGCTTCACCTGAGTGAGGGACTTGGTTTGCAACAAATTGAAGGAAATCCTTATCATTTTCGCTTGCCCAGGAAGTATGATTTGCTTGTTTAAAGTCGCCTCTAAGGGCTTTGACAAATCTCCATGCCTCTTTGCTTGACGGGTTTTCATTAAGGCTTTCTATTTTGTTGTTGAAATTTATTTTTTTGGCATCTTTTATTTTGGCTTTCCATTCTTTTTTAATGTCAAGAAGATTTTGGAAGTTTTCAGGGGAGGGGTGCTTATTGCATTTTTGCTGTGCTATTCTAAAAAACCTATATGTTTTGCTCAAGTTCTCATTCCACCAACTCTTAGGTTGTCTTTTATTGCTAGTTACATATGTTGCTGTACTAAGTTCATTTTTGAATTTGTGTTGAATATCTTCCAGATCCGGTTCTATTTCAATATTTTGCAGATTTGAAAGGAGTTTTTTTTGAGAAAGAAATTTGTTGTGAACAAGGGATATTGCACCATTTTCTATTATAATAGGAAAATGATGGCTTCCTCCGATCCTGATTGGATCAGTCCTCCACTTGAAGGTAGAGTTTGAATTGGTGAAGGATAAATCCAACACCGAACCATTTGACGACATAGCGTCTCTTTTAAAAGTTATTGAACCATCATTGAGATGCCAGAAGTTATGCTGAAGAATGATATTATTCAGGTTGGTGCCCCTGCATGACTGGAAGTCATCGCCCCATACCCTGGCTCTGGCGTTGAAATCTCCAAGAAGAAGGACATTTTCAAAACCCTCCAGAAAGGACAAGACTCTCTCAATCTCCGCATTGAATGGGTTAGTTGGGATGTTGGGTGGGAAATATGTAGCACAAATAATCAAGTTAGGTTTAAGGTTGCATGTTCGAACAATAAGTACGTCATAATCAGTCAAAAAGGAAATTTTTTGGAATTTGATGGCTTTGGCGAGTGCAATAGCAACCCCTCCGTAGCCATCTTCCCTGTTTTTTTCCAGAATGTTAAAGTTAATAAGGTTTCTATGTTTCGGTTCATTAGAAGTGAAT
>NW_023458569.1:4041914-4051126 GCF_013731165.1 Rhagoletis pomonella | reverse complement strand
GGGGGGTCTCATCCGAGGCTTTGCCTTGCTTCTTCACTGGAAGTGGTTTTTACGTGGCGGGTCCCAAGCCCAGCGCACAACCCATTGCTGGGACGGGGGTGGTTTCGCAACCAAATACACGTTTATATAGCGAGCCGCTTGCTCCAAGCAGACACCCGCTTGCAGCCGCACCTACTGGTGAACAGACGCTGCAGACTTCAGTGAGCCCTTAAACCGAATAAGTCAGAGTGGTCCCACCGAAGCTCCCTCTCTTTCTGCCGTGACCCAAGGTTCCACTCGGATTGGTTGCCGCATCTCGCACATGGGTTGCTCACGTTGCCCAGAGTGCGCGAACGAGGACGCAAGAGTCGGGATTGAGTATAGCCATGCAACTGTAACTGCATACCCAGCGCAATGACTATACCCCATTGCACTCTAGTGATCAGGTAGCATGAATTTGATGAAATGTCATAATTTTATTAAAAGTCAAATGGTTAACAACAACAACGAATGTCATTAAATGAAACTACCTTCTTTTTTGTATCATGTACATATCGTCACCTGAAATGCAAAAAGATGTAACAAACTTCATCGTTGAAATAATAAATATAATAAAAAATTCAAAATTAAAATTTTGATTTATGTGTTGGATTTCATCGAATTACAACTCCCCACATCGTTTTATGAAAAAAATAAAGTAAAATATTAGTTTCGACTTTTTCCATTTCATTTACAATGTTGTTACGTCTTCTTGCATCTCAGGTGACGATATGTACATTAGACTGCATCACTCCCCATGTAAAAAAAAATCGGTACCGTGTTTCCATTGGAATTATAATATCTATTATATTTTAAGACTTCCACCAAAATATTTCGGAAAAATATGCAGATTTACGTGAGCTGTACCGATTTGAAAATACCTTCAAAAATTGAGTTTTTGTGAATAAAAATAGTTCATTAAAATTGCAAAAACGGTTTAAGCTTAAAATTTGCATAAAAACAATTATAAAAATGTAAAACAATTTCAACGGAATCGTAATAATGAGATTTTTGATGCTGTTTTGAACTTTTTTCAAAGGTTGGTATTAAAAAAACTTGAATAACTAATGCAGCGTTTTTGCTGCATTTAAAATGCAACATTTAGCACTTTCGAACATATGTTTTCGAAGAGCGTTCATGCTATCGCATCTAGCAAATGTACATTTACGCGAGTTCGAAATCGTATGCTTTTGACAAACAGCCGTGTTCCAGTCGCTTATTCAGATCCGTATCAATTACGATAAATTCTCACGGAAAAGATAATGTGCAAAAACCCCTACTGAAAAGGAAAAATAAATTCTAAACCGAAAATTCAATACAAAAACCTGAATTGTTTTAACCATAACCGAACATTTGTTTGTGTATATATTCATTTGTCGGTGCTGCCAATTATATTTTCCACACCTAATTAGGAAACAAAACAAACAGAGTTGATCACAAATTAATCCAGATTTCTATCAGCATCATATCGATGTTGAATTTGCGTAACTTTTCTTTATCCAAATAATGTAAAATAATAAATGAAATCTCGATCGGCGCTCACTGAAACGCAGCTAGCGGTTGTATACTCGAAAAAGCAATGTTGCCACTTTTTCTCATTAAACCATGTTCGAATCGTGGAAATTTTGGAAGATCACAGGGATGCTTTTAGCATTTAGATTCTAAATGCAAAGATTGAGTTGCATTTAGTTGCATTTAGATGACGAATTTTGTATGGATAAATGTACATTTAGAGTAGCATTTAGAGCTAAATGCGCTAAATGTACATTTACGCGTAAGCAAAAACAGTCCATAACCTTTAACTATTCCGATTTAGACTTGTGAGGTTTCATTGGAAAGGTATTTTCTCACCCTTTTTATTTCTTTGCTAATAAACTCATTCAAAGAATGAAAGAGAAAGGCAGGATGAACGAGCGTCATTCAAAGCTGAATTAAGATGTGTTGGTATTTGAAAAAAAGAAATTTTGGACACGAATGACGATGATTTGGACTGAATGGACAGAAATAAAACGAGTGGGAAAATACCTTTCTACTGATAGTCTGAGTCTAAATCATAATAATTTTGGCCCAGTTATTCAAGTTATATGGGGGCGGTATCACGCCCATTTTCCCAAATTCCATAATAATGTTACTTCTTTTCGAGGGATTGTTGTTAGTATAAATTTTGTGTAAATTAGCGTCCTTAAATTTCGAAATATTGAATTTTCAGGCATTTCTAAAATTTACCGTTGTATAAAAAGGGGGCGTAATTTTAGTCCAGATTTCAATACTTTTCATCGTTTGGCTTTTATGTGGCAAGCACAATAAGCTTTCCGAGTTTGGAACAAATTACTCGAACGGTCACCGTGATACACATACATATGTGGACATAAGTGGGAGATGCCACGCCCATTTTCCAAAATTTTATCATAAACGTATTTTGTGCTAAAGATTTTTTTTTCGTAGGAGAGGAAAATGCTTTAGGCACTAGCCGGGGGCGCTAGTCTCTATACTACCTTCCCCGAGCGTGGGACTCTCACCGAAGCGTGTTGGGCTACCCACTAAAACCCAAATTCCCACCGCCCGCGCAAGATTTACGTGAGCTGGACCGATTTGAAAATACCTTCAAAAATGGAGTTTTTATGAATGAAAATAGTGTTACGTATTTCCTTAGCATCGATCTCTAAATTGCTAATCGAATAAAAAGTAACCAAGATTTGTAACACAGGAAAATTGCTTCTTTATTCAACGAATGATTTTCAAATTCTGGAAAATTTTCATAAAGATATGAGAGATCTCTCAAAGCTTAGATTCTTACACATTTTCGTCACACTGCCCTCCGCTTAAGTCTGATCGCCACGATCAGACACGTTACCGGTTCCAAATGCTGCCAACCTTTCCAAATGAACCACTTTCATCTTGGTCCTGGTTCCCCCAAGTTTCTTAGTTCTATATACTACGTCTCACTTGGTCATGGATTTCATTCATCTCTTCCCTCAGCTTTTTAACATAATTGTTGCTTTCCCCACTCGAAATCACACTTATACCAAATTTTAAATCGGTGGGTAATCGAAGGTCATTACCAAAAATCACCATAGCGGGAGTCTGACCCGTGGTCTCGTGTACTGAAGAACGATATGCCATAAGAAACAAAGGAATGTGAGCATCCCAATCACGTTGTTCTCTCTCCACCACCTTCCTTAAATGCTCCTCCAGTGTTCGGTTAAACCTTTCCACCATGCCATCGGATTGCGGATGAAGAGCAGTTGTCCGGGTTTTTTGAATACCCAGTGTCTTGCACAACTCCTTAAATACAGCTGACTCGAAATTTCTGCCTTGATCAGAATGCACCTGCAAAGGCACACCAAATCTCGATACCCAGCTTTTAATAAAAACTTCCGCTACCGTCGTGGCTTCTTGACTGGGAATTGGATAAACCTCTGGCCATTTGCTAAAATAGTCCATGACGACAAGCACATACTTATTACCTGAGTTGCTAATTGGAAACGGTCCGGCTACGTCCATGGCGATTCGCTCAAAATCCTGAATTAAATTGCCTCATCTGCCCACAGTTCCTAGACTTTGGTCCCTTAGCTTCCATACATTCCTTGCAATTTCCAATCCATTCAACCACAGATTGACGACAACCAACCCAGTAGAATCGCTGCTTGATCTTCTCTAACGTTCTGGTAATGCCCATGTGCCCACCACTTGGTCCATTATGCAAATCATTCAGAACGTCTGGTATTCGTACTTTTGGAATAACAATTAAAGCTCGAGAGCATTTCCCGTCTTCGCTTTCCCATATTCGATGAAGGCAGCCAGATATCATTCTTAAACTGTTCTACTGGGCCCAATATGATTTGGCAATGCAACTCTCTGATAACATCTGTTCTTTTGTCGGCCGATTATTCACGTCCATGTTATTTATTAACAAAGCCAAGTCTGGATCTTCTTGCTGAGATTTACGTAAATTCGGTGCATCCCATTTTTCAGATGGTGTAATGGTCATTAATCGTACATCAACAACTTCTTCCTTAACTTCAGCTTTCGAACAATGTTTACATTCTATGTTACATGGCCGACGAGACATTGCATCTGCATTACCATGTGAGCTACCTGCACGATGTTCTATTGAAAAATCATAGTTTTGTAATCTTTCAAGCCATCTAGCCAATTGTCCTTCAGGATTCTTAAACTGGAGTAGCCATTTTAGTTCTGCATGATCGGTCCGTACATGGAAACGCTGTCCATAAAGATACTTGTGGAAATGCTTAATTCATTCCACTAAAGCAAGTAATTCTCTTCGTGTCACACAGTAATTTCTCTCAGGTTTTCCTATTGTTCTGCTGTAATATGCAATAACTCTTTCTTGTCCATTTATCACTTGCGACAGAACCCCTCCGATGCCATAACCACTTGCATCAGCATCTAATAAAAACGTTGCTCCTGGAATTGGGTACGCCAACATTGGTGCAGTACACAATCGTTCCTTCAGAGCCTGAAAGGCTACTTCCTGCTCTTCTTCCCACTTGAAGTGTCGATTTTTTTTAGTGAGATCGTGAAGACTACTAGCTACATTGGCAAAGTTTGGAACAAACCGGCGATAATACGTGCATAATCCAAGAAAACTTCACAGTTCATGCAAATTCGATGGCCTCGGCCATTCCTTCACCACGTTTATTTTGTCATTATCAGTGGATACCCCTTCTGTCGTTACCTTATGTCCCAAATACTTAACTTCTTTCTTGAATAACGAACACTTCTCTGAATTTAACTTTAAGCCAGCACTAGCTATTCTTTGTAAAACTTCTTCCAAATTTTTCAAATGATCGTCAAAGCTTTTCCCAAGTACGATTATATCATCGAGGTAAACCAAGCAGGTTTTCCAATGGAGCCCTTTTAGCACATGCTCCATGAGCCTTTCGAAAGTGGCAGGAGCATTACATAATCCAAAAGGCATTACCGAAAATTGCCATAAACCTTCCCCAACGCTGAATGCTGTTTTTTCCCTATCCGATTCGTGAACCTCCACTTGCCAGTAGCCACTTTTTAAATCAAGGGTTGAAAACCATTCCGTTCCAGTTAGTGAATCCAGAGTATCATCGATTCTCGGCAAAGGATAACTATCCTTCTTGGTTACATCGTTGAGTTTACGATAATCAACGCAGAACCGCATCTTTCCGTCCTTCTTCTTGACGAGTACTACCGGTGAGCACCATGGACTAGCTGAAGGTTCGATCACACCGCTCTCACTCATATCATGAATTATTTTGCTAACAACTTCACGTTTGGCTAATGGCAAGCTTCGTGGAGGCTGTCGAATTGGCATTGCATCACCTGTATAAATCCGATGTTTTACGATGTTGGTTCTGCCTGGTTTGGATCCATTCTTATCAAATATACCACAATATTTGCGTAGCAATTGTTTTGCTTTTTCAGCTTCCAGCGGCTCCAACCCTTTTGTCCAATCGTCTATCTCCTTATGCATTTTGCTTACATCAACACGCTGATTTTCAGGAACCGCCTCGCAATTAATTATAGCCTCTACTTCATGGCATTCCGCCAACAGAGCGCCTTTAAAAAGTTTTATCGGGAATTTAAATTCATTAAGGACTCTTACTGGAATACGTCCATCTGGATTCTATTTTGCTAGAGTTTTTGCAATAAACACGTCCGGTGTCGAATTTTCTGCCGCTCCGATTAACCACTACTGCTTTTCCCCCCAATCTGCATTAATTTTTGCCCAAATAACTGCTTCAGACATTGGTGGAATTTGTTGACTATCCACCAAAAGTGCTTCTCGAACTCTGTGCGACTCATCGTAACCAGAATTTAGCCTTACTTCCATGTTGTTATATGTCATTGTCATACTTCTTAAATCGATATTTATGCCATGGTCGGTTAAGAAATCTACTCCAATTATAACTTCATCAGCGATATCCGCCACAATGAAAACATGCGGAACTGTCACATTCCCAATAGTTACATCACAAGTTAACTCACCTATTAATAGTGCTTTTTCACCAATAGCGGTGTGCAGCTTTGCACCAATAAGTGGCTTAACTTCCTTCTTAACCAACCCCGCCTTAATGATGGAATGTGATGCACCTGTGTCCAATGTCAGCATCCGCTCCTCCCCGTCTATACATCCTCTTACCGTTATATTACTCGATTTCCTACCGATTTGCGAAATTGTGATTGTGGGGTATTCAGTTGTGGGAACCAGCTTGCATCCCCTCCAGCTGGTTCGATTTAGTTTAACGAGATTTGCGCAGTGTTATCATTGCTTGCTCTATTTTGCTGAGGATTTGATGACTGTCCTCCTCCAACAAAACAATTTCGCGCAATGTGTCCTTTATTTCCACACTTAAAACAAGTACCTTCAAATTTCCTCTGAGTCCTCGGCGTTGATAAATGCGATTTAAGAGTATTCCAAACCGTTTGCAGCTCGTTTCCTGCGACGTCTACACGATGCGCACGATACGAAGGTCTACTCAACAGTGTGGCCGTTTCCTGAGTCAATGCATGCGCAACCGTTTCGGCATGGCATAAGTTGCCCGCTTCGTGTCAACATCCCGTATGCCATTCATGAACGATTGAATCTTCATACGTTCGATAAACTCACTGGAAGCATCCTCATTTGCCAAATGGGCTAAGCGTTCAATTTCTGTCGCAAAATCCTGTAACATTTCGCCTTGTTTCTGCCACCGATTCAGCAATTCCATCTGAAAAATCTGCTTTCGGTGACCACTACCGAATTTCCTTTCGAGTGCATTCATTACTGTCGCAAAACTGCGTTGCCCTTCCACAGGTACTGTGTGCAAAACCTCCGTTGCCGGACCTTTTAACGAAAGTATTAAAGCAGTTGCTTTATCTGCGTCGCCCCAATTGTTGCATATTGCCGCCGACTCAAACTGCTTCTTAAAAATTTTAAAAGGAATAGTCCCATCATAAGGAGGAGGTTTAAATTTCATCGCACCAGCAACCGTGGTTGTCGCTGCACGAGCATTCTCTCGAATATGATTTTCTAAAGACCCAACTCTTTCTTCGATTGCCTGAAACTTCTCGACGACATTTCCCTCAACAGCTTTAACTTGCTCATCAATTTCTCTAATTTTCTCACCGATCTCTGCTGTATATTTGCTAAAGGAAGCCAAAAGTTGCGAAGAATTCTCAGCCAATTTCAAACTCAAACTGTCAGCCATTCGGGTTTCTAAGCTTATAACCATTTCCTTCGAGGTCTCAGCCATTTGCTTGGTGTTCTCAGCCAACTGACTCTGAATGGCCATGAGCAAATCGTCGAAGTTCGCATTAACTGAAGTACTCGCAGCTTCTGCCTTTTCCAGTTTGGTTGATGCATCTGAGACGTGAAAATTATGCGCATCTATATCTAAGCCTTCGGCTTCTACAGCTTCCCTTAACCGTGCTTGCAGCTCAAGTTTATTCCCATTCGTTGGTAGACCACGCAATTCCAATTCAGCCTTGAGTTGTTGGATTCTCAAATCGTCGAATCTCACCATATTAAAACTTGTATTCGTTTAGCAATCTCACTCCTGACACCAATTGTAACGTATTTCCTTAGGATCGATCTCTAAATTGCTAATCGAATAAAAAGTAACCAAGATTTGTAATACAGGAAAATTGCTTCTTTATTCAACGAATGATTTTCAAATTCTGGAAAATTTTCATAAAGATATGAGAGATTTCTCAAAGCTTAGATTCTTACACATTTTCGTCACAATAGTTAATTAAAGATTTTTTTTTTTTAAATACCCTAAAATTGCAAAAACGGTTTAAGCTTAAAATTTGCATAAAAACATTTATAAAAATGTAAAACAGTTTCAACGGAATCGTAATAATGAGATTTTTGATGCTGTTTTTAACTTTTTTCAAAGATTGGTATTAAAAAAACTTGAATAACTGAACTTTAACTATTCCGATTTAGACTTGTGAGGTTTCATTGGAAAGGTATTTTCTCACCCTTTTTATTTCTTTTCTAATAAACTCATTCAAAAAATGAAAGAGAAAGGTTGGATGAACGAGCGTCATTCAAAGTTGAATTAAGATGTGTTGGTATTTGAAAAAAAGAAAATTTGGACACGAATGACTTTTTTTGGGCAGAAATAAAACTAGTGGGAAAATACCTTTCTACTGAGATCCCATAGTCTAAATCATAATAGTTTTGGCCCAGTTATTCAAGTTATATGCGGGCGGTATCACGCCCATTTTCCCAAATTCCATAATAATGTTACTTCTTTTCGAGGGATTGTTGTTAGTATAAATTTTGTGTAAATTAGCGTTCTTAAATTTCGAAGTATTGAAGTTTCAGGCATTTCTAAAATTTACCGTTGTATAAAAAGGGGGCGTAATTTTAGCCCCGATTTCAATAATTTTCAGCGTTTTGCTTTTATGTGGCAAGCACAATAAGCTTTCCGAGTTTGGAACAAATTGCTCGAACGGTCACCGTGATACACGTACATATGTGGCCATAAGTGGGAGGTGCCACGTCCATTTTCCAAAATTTTGTCATAAACGTATTTTGTGCTAAAGATTTTTTTTTCGTAGGAGAGGGAAATGCTTTATGCACTAGCCGGGGGCGCTAGTCTCTATACTATTTTCCCCGAGCGTGGGACTCCCACCGAAGCGTGTTGGGCTACCCACTAAAACCCAAATTCCCACCGCCCGCGCAAGAATCCTGCATGTGGCACCGCAATTCTGCATATCTTCAGATGCAGGAGCGCGCTGCTAGAGCCTCGGGGTTGCTCTTTTGTAGGGGCGTTTCATTCGGGTGTCCTCAGTAGACATCCGTCCTGTCGTTTACAGCGGAGTACGAATTTTACGTATTTCGCAACTGCTTCCCAATTGTTTGCACTGGAGATCATTACCCCAAATTTGTTGTTCGGAGTTATGTTTCCGTATCTTTCTTCCAACATTCTGCGCGAAATCAAGAAGTCTTCGCAAGTGAAGAATGCATGGTGCACGTTATCTTCGACGTTTCCACAGTAGTGACAGAACGGTGAGTCCACTCTTCCCATTCTATGAAGATATTCTCGGAAGTAACCATGACGGGTGAGGAATTGAAAAATCATAGTTTTGTAATCTTTCAAGCCATCTAGCCAATTGTCCTTCAGGATTCTTAAACTGGAGTAGCCATTTTAGTGCTGTATGATCGGTCCGTACATGGAAACGCTGTCCATAAAGATACTTGTGGA
>NW_023458569.1:4030278-4041814 GCF_013731165.1 Rhagoletis pomonella | reverse complement strand
TCTCCTAAATTTTTTGGTGATAAATAATCCATTTTAATGGTGATAAAAAGTGAGAATGGAAGTATTTGATAGCACAAAAAAAAAGCAGTTTACATTTCATCTCCTGTAGCGTAGCCGTAGGCTATGTTACAAATGCACTTACGACGATTCGAAAAGACCATTTATGAGCAGCCTTCGCAAAACGGCAAATCCTTGAGAGAATTTACGGATTGAAATTTCGAAATTTTTTACTCAAAGTGAATAGAGCTTTGAACATTATTCGTATTCTTTTCAGGAAGTTACCAGCGTTTTTTGGTAAATGTGTCATAAATAGTGTTGCCGTTTTGCTCCAAATGGATCAAAATGATATGTTTTCCATCAAATTTTTAAAATATACTTTTATTTTTAGCTTAGTATAAGTTATGATACATTTTAATTCACAAACAAGTTGAGGGTAAAAGCTCAGTTATGCAAGACCTAGACTTGACATGACTTGAAAATTGTATATCTGTCAACTTCACTTAGAAACTTGGAGAACTATAGATTTTTAATTTCTAAGTTAAATTTCCAAGTGCAAAGCGAGTCGTGAGAGAATCATGCTGGCATTTCATTTTTTAATAAAATCCCTACAAATAGGCCACACAAATATAATTTTTTGTATAAATGTAATTCATCTGGCAATCGAAAAACAAACTTTCAAATAAAAAAAGAAAATAAAATAAAAACAATCATAATTTGATACGCTTAAATATATTTATTTCAAATGTAATTTTTATTAAATTCAAATTCAACGTTTAAGATTTTGTGTGAACAAATACAAATGCTGGGGATAAAAAAAAGAGCAAAAAGCAATAGATGACACGGAGGGTAATCGTTTCTAAGTTTCTGGGTAAGCCAAGTCAAGTCTAAGTCTTGCATAACCCAGCTTTAACTCTTCCCATCTTAAGACTTACGATTTTGTGGCAACACATTAACCACCCAATTCTGTGTATTCTTGATAAATTATTATGTCGGCACAGTATTTTAATATACAAAGTTTATAATTTTCATATGAAATTTCAATTTGTAAACGCTTGTCAATAGCATTTTCAATCTTGATAATTTGTCAAGAAAAGAGCTTTTGATTTCTGTGCTAGAGTTCCATTCTTGATAAATAAAAAAGAAATTACAAATTATAAAATTTTTTTTATTTACCAAGTGCACAGAATCGGTCTGTAAGTGTGTTTTCTTTCACTGAACATACGACCTTTAATCTGCATATGGCATCACTGTTATCCACAGACAACTAGCCTGTTCCCGTTTCCAAAAGGAATAGGAACGGCAATATTAGCCTGTTCCCGTACTCCAGGATTTAGTCCGAAATAGTCCGAAGTCGTTTCCTTTGACACATTTATCATATAATTTGGGAAAAATGTCTAACTAAATCCTGGAATACGGGAACAGGCTAATATTGTCGTTCCTTTTCACTTTCGATTTTGAAGCTGTCGGATGTCCAGTAAGTATTGTTAAAATTACTTTTATGTGTTTACAGTGTTAAACACCAATTCAATATGTGATTTTAGTAAAGTATGCAAATGAATTCAACTGTTACCTAGTATAAAAGCTTTATTTTCACTCTGTATTTTACATAAAAACCAAAAAATATTAATTAAATCTGTCAACGAATCTCAATTTTGGTGATACATTTCTTCTGAACGCCGCGGCAACACTGGTCACAAAGCAGCATTTGTATTCTGAATATAAACAATTTCGGTGAAGAATTTGGTAATACTGAAACCTCAAGTGAAAATGAAGTGTGAATGAATGAATATTTTTCTTTTTGTAATTGAGGAATTTCGATACTGCCATAATTAACCTCTCGAAGAAACCATTTATCGCAATGTGATCATACTTATTTTATTACTGAGTATGGTAAGAAAATAACTTGTGTAAAAACCAAGCTAATTGGACAATGTTTTTGAGTACTACCTAAACACATATACATACTCATAATTTCAACATACAAAAAAGCAGAAGTCTGTTTTACGACAGCCAACTCATGTTTTCACATTTTATTTACTGCCTTTACACTTTATTAACGTTTGCCATCTATTGACATTAAAATAATGCAATATTTTAGCTGCTTTTAATTTCGCACAAAAAAAGTAATCATTTGACCTGATGTGCCATGGTGGAATTATACCAGGTGAAGGAATATGAGAGAGAGAAGAAAGGTTCGACACTGCCTTATTTGAAAATTTGCCTATGAAATGAGACTATAAGGCAGCCAAATGTCAGAAACTGAAGCGAGAAAGCTGTTTTATTACTTCACCTGTTCATTACGCCACTCATCCAATCTGCTTGTACCGAGTATACGCTCAAATTTATAAGTCGGAGAGTAGGTAAAATTGTACATATTTTTACATCACTATTTCGTACCACATGTTCGCTCCGTCTTCGTAAACGAAATCCACAGTTCGGATATAGCAAGTGATGATAATGCAGAAATTTTAACTGAAGATAGAACTTAAAACAATATTCTCTGTGTTATACATATGCTGCGAACAGGAACGGCAACTTCTGTTTGTTCCATGCCATGGCGGAATTATAACAGGTGAAGTAATTAGAGCGAGAAGAAAGATTTTGACACTGCCCTATATGAAAAATTGCCTTTAAAATTTGACTATAAGGCAGCCGAATGTCAGAAAATAAAGCGAGAAAACTGTTTTATTACTTCGCCTGTTTATTGCGTCATGCTGCCATGCAAAGATTTTAAGGTTTTCCAGCAATATTTTCAACGTATTAAAAAGCATGCAGACAAAATTCATACAAAAGCACTATGTCCAATTTGCCGAGCAGATATTAATGACGACGCTTTCCCTATATTTTGTTAGACTTAAGAAAAGTAAAAATATTTGTTTAATTGTATTTTTTGGAATAATGAGATCGGCACTCATAAAAATTCGGAAGGGCAATTGCCCAGACACCATGGGGCACATGCGATGCAGGGTCCCTCTACTAACCATGACGTGGCCAACATCAGTGGAGATCGTAAGCCTCTGGCGATGCCGGGGTCAGGTGCATCCACAAAAGCGGAAAGGAAAAGGGTGGGGGAATCGAAACGGGATTCTCCCGTCACCAGTGAAGGCAAACCTGGCTGCCGGTGCTCGGAGAGCCACTAGCTACGGAAAAGCGCAACAGATCGATGGAGGTTGCGCAAAACAAGTCGAAGAGAGCCAGGACGCAAGGCCCCTCTTTTGCTGAGGTAGCCAATAATGGGATCATCCTAGGTGTGCTCGATGATAACCAGGGAGACGAACTGGCACTTAGAGCTCATTGCAAATGGGTTAAAGCGGAATTCGCGAACATCTGCGGTAGCGTGCTTCGGGAGCACCTCGGACCACCTCCAATATGCCGGGACGCAGGTTGGTTCCAAGGCAACGCCAAGGTCGTCGCGTGCGTGGATGAAAGGTCTGCGGGCCTGTACAAGAAGGCGATGGCCACACTGGGAGAGGTCTACCCCGGAGCGATGCTACCGGCTGGGGACTTCAAGGACATCCCATCCAGGCCTAGAGCAAGGGCATGGATACCGGCTAAACCGACCGAACCTGAGAGGGTGCTTGAGATTATAAAGCTCTTTAATCCCGAGTTACCGTCTCACAATTGGAAGGCGGTGCGGCCAAGATGGTTCGCGTCCTCCAGATCAATCTCCACCACAGCAAAGCAGCGTCGTCTGCACTGCTGCTCCAGCTCACCAAAGGGGCAGCAGACATCCCGCTCATACAGGAGCCTTGGGTGATAGGGCATAGAATTTGCGGGCTGAAGTCGGTGGAGCACACTTTGATAAGTGGAGCTACCATTGGTAAACCAAAGGCCTGCATCCTTGTAAGTACCAAACTAAAAATATTGTTTCTTCCTCAGTTCAGTGACGAGGACACTATCACCATCAGTCTGGAGGCAAACGGACGACAAATAAGGCTTGCCTCGATGTATCTGGCACATGACAGGCCTGTTCCAACCTGCTCCAACCGGTTGAACATCTAGTAGAGCGCCGGGACGGGTCCTGATTTTAGGAGGTGATACGAATGCACACCATAGCACATGGGGAAGCGGAGACATCAATGAACGGGGTAAGTTACTCTTTGAATACATACTAAAATCTAGCTTAGTTATAACTTATAAGCAATAGGGATAGCGAGCCTACCTTCATAACGAA
Source organism: Rhagoletis pomonella (assembly GCF_013731165.1). Classification (NCBI taxonomy): domain Eukaryota; kingdom Metazoa; phylum Arthropoda; class Insecta; order Diptera; family Tephritidae; genus Rhagoletis; species Rhagoletis pomonella. Next base: position 4,037,640 of record NW_023458569.1, on the reverse strand, counting down.
GAGCGGACGGGAGGTCCTGGATGTTACCCTAGTCCCAGAAGATGCGGAGGTTATGATCAGGAACTTGAGGGTGCTTGGTGAGCATTCCTTATCTGATCACCGCTACATCCAATTCGACTTAGAGGGGGTCCCGTCCAAGGTACCACCCAAAAGAAATCTAAAGAAAGCCGACTGGAATAAGTACAAAAAAGAGTTTGTTAAGCGGCTCCCAATAACCACACTAGCAATTCCAGGAAACTCTAGGGACCTAAAAAGGCTGGCAAATATTTTTACTGCAGCGTGTGGCAAGGCTCTGGATTAGGCCTACCCCATGGTAAAGCCGAGAGGCATAAAGAAACCACCTTAGTGGAGTTAAGAGATTGACGAGGCCCGCAAAAAATGTCGTAGGGCCTTCAATCTCGCAATATGCAATAGGAAATCTATAGGTTAAACTTGAAAGATTACAAGAAGCTATTAAAGAGGAGCAAGAGATCCTCATGGAGGAACTTTTGCAGTGGTATGGAATCCGTATCAGAAGGTTCGAGGATCAGGAGTGTTCTCTCTAGATCACCTCGTATCGCCCCGGGCTGTTTGCTAAGATCCGACGGAGCGTGGACGGAAACTGGGGAGGAATCCCTGGACCATCTTCTGAGCACGCACTTTCCAGGCGCCACTAAACGGGCCAATAAGAGATAGAGTCAACCGGTTACGGTAGACCTTATCACCAAAGAAAAACTAATGTGGGCAATGGGATGGTGTTACACCGATTCAGGTGCAGCAATCTACGGAGCTAAGGAGTCCTCACTCTCAACTACATTCCGGAGACCTGGCAAAGGTCAAGGGTTGTCTTCATTCCTAAAGTGGGAAGAACATTCCATACTGGCGCCAAAAATTTTAGACCTATTAGGCTATAATCTTTCCAGCTCAAGAGACTGGAGCGACTGATTGAATCCCTTCTTAGGGAATCGGTTGCAGACAAACTTATGGCTTCGCAGCATGCCTATATGAAGGGGAAGTCCACCGAGACAGCGCTGCACGAAATCGTGTCGCATATTGAGAAATCCCTTGCGATAAAGGAATACACCTTGATAGCATTCTTAGACATTGAGGGTGCTTTCAACAACATCACACCTGACGCAATCACATCAGCTCTACCGGCCTGGGCATCGACTCACAGCTGGTGTCGCTAACACGACAGCTGCTAGTAGGCAGGGTCGTGCGGGCGGGACTGGCACGAGTGTCGCTGGACAGATATATTTGCAGGGGACCCCGCAGGGTAGGGTCCTCTCCCTCCTTTTATGGGTCATGGCGATTAATGAATTATTGCAGACCCTGGAAAAAGGGGGGAGGCTCCAAGGTCATTACGTATGCTGACGACCTTGCGGTGTGTGTGTATGACATTATGCTGGACAGACTAGGGTTAATCGAAAGATGAATCAAGACTCTTTACCAGGAAGTACACAATCCCCCCACTTCAGTTCCCTGCCATAGGCAATAGGATTCTACTGCTAGTGGAGTCCGCAAAATATCTGGGCGTAATCCTGGACAAAAAGCTGAACTGTGCGCAAAATATACAAGACCGTGTTAAAGAAGCGACAGCTGTAAGGGGGCGATGGGGCATAGCTGGGGGTTGTCCCTAGCATCATGTACTGGCTATACACGGTGGTTGTTAGGCCGATGCTATTATATTGTGTCTTGGTATGGTGGCCAAGTCTCAACAGGAAATCTTCAACTGAAGCACTCCAAAAGGTGCAACGGACTGCTATGCTGTGCATCTGTGAGGGCTCTGCGCACAAGTCCATCGGAGGCTATTTGCGTGCTGCTCGATATTTTGCCAATTGAAATTGTTGGAAAATAACCAGCGGGGTATGCCGCTTTGAGGCTTAGGGAACTACCAGGCAGGAGGAATACTCAGGAGGGCCACACCGCAATCTGAAAAAACGTAAATATACCGGGCACGGATTACTGTGCACCAAGGTTGAACTTCACAAAGAGGTATAGGATTTTCATTCCAGATAGAAAATTCTGGTCGGGAGGGGCTCATGATGGCAATGGATCACTCCACCTCTACACCGATGGCTCCAAGCTAGACGGCAAGGTAAGAGGGGGTCTTCTCAGCCCGAATGGGGCTGGCTCATGATGACAATGGATCACTTCACCTCTACACCGATGGCTCCAAGCTAGACGGCAAGGTAGGAGGGGGGGGTCTTCTCAGCCCGAATGGGGCTGGAAATAGTTTTCGCTTACCCAACCACTGCAGAGTCTTTCAAGCTGAAGTCGCTGCTATACAGGAAGCGGTTGAACACCTGCGTACAAGACAGTCGGCCGCACTCAAAGCGCTCGACTCGGTCACATGCAGTTCAAAAACCGTAGCGGACTTTCGCAGATCTCTAAACGAGATGGCTGAGCAGTCTGCGCTTCACTTTGTCGGGAGACCGGAATATACCAGGCAATGAAAAAGCGGACGAACTTGCAAGAGAGGGCACATCCGCTCCACTTTCGCAGGCCTGCAAGGGATTCGGCAAGCTGCTCGCTACCTGCAAGCTCATTCTAAGAGTTCTGTCTCTTAAACTAGCAAGGGACAGGTGGGATAGCCTAACCACTTGCAACAACACGAAGCTTACATGGCCAAAATGAGACAAAAAGCGGTCGAAGGACCTTCTCATGCTGAGCAGAGGGGAACTAGCCGCAGCTGTGGGTCTGCTAACAGGCCATGTTGCTTTTGCAAGGCACGCGGAGAGGTTAGGGGTCCCCCATAACGACTTCTACAGAAGCTGCAGGAATGAAGAAGAGCCAGAAACCTTGCGGCACCTGTTATGCGATTACCCGCACTTTGTAGAAGAAGACAAAAGTTTATGGGTTCAGGATTCTTTGAGGTCCTAACCGACAAAACCGAAGTAGGCATACGGAAACTTCTGGGTTTCGCGAAATCCACACGATGGTTTGAGTAGGAGGGTTCTAAGGATCCGCGTGGTATCACAACGGGCCCACAACCAAGGGCCTATGTGTGCCTATGCGTGCTTTGTTGGAAATAAAGCAAAACTCAGATTTTGGTATTATTTCCCATTTAAAAGTGAAATAAAGCGTTTTTGCGTTTTTGCCGTTTGTGTTATTTAGATTTAGATGGCGTTTTTAGCAATTTATTTGAGAAAAATAAAACATTTAGATTTTTGTTTGGCTTTTCGTTGGTTTTAAATTTGCTATCCTAAAATAACTGATATCAAATAAAACACATCTTTGATGTAAAATTTTCGAGTGACGAAAGCTGAACTAGAAACACAGGTTACGTAAATTAATTGAAAACCTAATATTAATTAAAATAAGCAAGTTGTATTTCATTAACAAAATAAATAATATCCAGAAAATTTATAAGACAATTATAATTATTATTTAGAAAAACAATTAAATTAAAATTCACAAATATAGTTTTAAAACATTATGTTATGAATAACACTAGATCACAGATTTAAAAAAAATCTGGCCTCAGACATATTTTCATAATTTGTTATGCAAAATTTTTTCCTGAAACCAAATAAGTATGAGGTCAGAAATAAAAAAATAGAGCAGTTTTCGAGATATAGCCACATTTATATTTTTGGAGATATGAAGAAAAAAGTGCACCCACTTAATTGCAATGTGTAATTTATTAACCTAGTTAGCCTATTTGAAATTTCTTTTTACACTAGTGAAAATTTTTAAATTTACCTACTATCATTTATTTCAACAACATATTCTAACCAGGTCATTAGTTAGGGAACTATATATACATTGACTTTCTCATGTTCGGATTTAGCGGAAAATTTGACATGAGTAATTATGGTCAAATGTCACAGATCGGACTTCTTGTAAATTACTGTAATTAATCAGCCAGTTCCTTCATCACTTCCGCTTGCAATACCGTGGTCAATATCCGAACTATCACAATAGGTAAAATTTTCGTAAAATAAGCGACATGCAATAGGGATGCAGCTCAGTAATTGGCAAAGGTGAAAATTTTTAGCTTTTGAGATCTTTTTCCCGTTCGGAAATAAGCAAGACAATTCTGAATCCACGAAAGATTTTTCATCAACCTTTTTTCTTTAATTTGAACAAAGTTTTTAGCATATTCTCAAATAAAAATTATTTGTCATAAATTGTTGGTACCTGGCCATAGTTACATAGTTGCGACAGATGCTTTAGCTTAATAAAAAAGTGCAAGAAAAATATCGACGCCGCACGGTGGGAAATTATCGACTGGCTTTGTTCTTAATATTATTTTTGTTACCGAAAACTAGACATATTGTGACTTACACAAGTCACAACATTTTTCAAGTAATTTTTTTTTGTTATCTCTAGAGCTTGAATGCAAGTGCATATTTTTGTTTAACATGACAGAAAGTCCGGACCAGGATATAAACTCGTTATAGGAGGAAGTGAGTTGATTTGGTTCCATTAAGTTTTGCATATTTTCACATATTTGGCATGTTTGCATATATTTTAAATATTTGCATATTTTTGTATATATTTTGCATATTTTTGTAGATATTTTGCATATTTTCTATCTACAAAGTTTTATAAGCACGACACCCTGATGGCAGCCCTTGTTAACCCTTGACCTCCTTCTGCCTGAATCGTGATGACCCGCATAGCACGAATCCAATTTATCAGTTCAGAATGTACCCCATGCCGTAGAGCAGAATTGCACATGCTATCGAAGGTGGCTTTGTCAAAAGGACTCTCAATGTCTGCAAATAAGCCCAAGGCGAATTCTGGCAACCAGATTTTGCAAAGCCGTCTCACAGGATTACCCTGCCTGATACATTTTAGCATGAAGGATGGCATGCTAATAGGCCTGTAGGTTCTGTGGCTAGTATATTCATCCTTACCAACAACAAAGGCGACATAAACCAAGGTTGTGGTATGTAGGCAAGCGCGAGATACTGTGAAAATCTTTTTCAAGGTCCCTTATTTAAGTTCAATAGGTAGGATGTCATCCGGATCCGGCATTTTAGACTGTCAGAAGACTCAATAGCATATTCTAGTGCATTTGCATTAGCCACAGTTCTGATAACAAACCAGTTGTACCTTGACACTGTGGTTCTCGCATACCCTGTCTCACCTGTCGAGGGAGAGGACGGCGTAATCATCATCTGATTCCGAGGAGAGTGAGCCTCTAGAAGAAAAGAGAGTGTATCAATCCTAGTCTCCGTTAAAGAGTCATCAGACCTCTTGAGTGAATGCAGCTTTGTGGTTTAGTCCTTCTCCAGAACTTTTACCAGCCTAGCCGTTTGACTCAAGGTTTCAATCCGGCTGCAGTATTCTTTAAAAGAGGCTCTCTTCGCAGAGCGAATTATACTATGTTCCCATGGCACGTAATTCGCTCTCCCTTGGCACAGTAAACAGTGGAGCCTGTTCCCCCTGTGCGTGGTGTTCTTTGCGCCACAGCTTTGAGCCAATCCCAGTTAACTTGAGAGAGGCATTTCACCACGATGGTCCATCCCTCTCTTATAAACGAGCAATGGCCACAGTGCCGGAGGCAATGACGGCTCGGATCAGATGGATATAGCAGTGTTTAATTTCCGCAGTTGTCATCTGCCGAGTCTAATCCGCCCTCCCCATTACGGCAATGAGCGGAGGGTATTTTACGGGCTCAAAATAAGTTGGCCGGGCCCCACGGACCTCCACACGTAGTTGGAAGGTTTTGATGCTTCGAGGCCATAGCGAGGGCAGTTCTGCCTCGACCGACACTACTACTATTGGTTTAAGGCAAGGGTTTCGTGGCGCCAGAGGTCTCTCTCGCTGATAGGAATTGGGCAATGCCACATTATGTCTCAAAGAGGCATTGAGGCAGGCATCGGTGGGCGTCACCGCAGTTTTCCTTCTCCTGCAATGTTCGCCAACAGATTTGGATGTCGATGCATTCACCAAGGTCCCACTGGCTTCTGGAGTAACCTCCGAAGACCTGGGCCGCTTACTGAGTGCAGCGGCAGGAGGAGTTCGGTCAGCCACAGAGGACCAACTCTGTCATTGGATGGTTGGCCACGAGCTGCTTCTTGACTCACATCCCGTGCTAGAGATTGGTCCTCTAAGGACTCTAAGGAAAAGAGGATTTGCATTACCTTCCCACTGTCCTGATGATTTGGCTGAATAGATGTTCGAAAAATGATTGTCAACCATGTTGAAAAAATGGTGCTGCTGATATTTGCGAAAGTTTCATGAAACTCTTAGAAGACAACACGCGTCTTTTTTGCAATTATGTATCAAAGAAAGACGAAAATTATGAAAAACAGTTTGGAAAGGATGCTAGAACATTTAGATCTGAAAACATAGCGTTTCTTGCTGATGAAGTCCTCTTCGAAATCAAAAAGCCAACTGTGTCGACCAGCAGCCGGATTCTAACTTTCGCTATCGCTAAAATGCTAAAATATGAAAGCTAACATTTTTCCGAATTTCCACGCCCACTTCCCATATAACGGTATTTTCGAAAAAAGCAAAAACTGCGATATTTCAGTAAATATTACGTCCAAATCGTTGGAAATTTGTATTTGGGTACAAAATAATACTTTTATGAAATTTTTGGAAAATTTGCGCGACCCCGCCCACTTATGATGAAATGCTGTATCTCAGTAGCCCTTTGACCAATTCTTACAAAACTCGGTACAAGCCTTGCCTAGGGCCTAGCTAAGAAATCTTTGAAATCGGGCAATAACCACGCCCACCTCCCATATAACGGTAATTTACAGAAACACGAAAACTGCGATAAATCAGTAACTACTTAAGCTAATTTATTCAAAATTGATGTTTGCAATAATTCGTTAGCAGAAAATACGTTTATGATAAAATTTTGGAAAATGGGCGTGGCACCGACCACTTATGACCAAATATGTGTATCTCTGTAAACGTTCAATCAATTTACACCAAACTCGATACGGTTATTGTGCTTGCCACATAGAAACAAAACGTTGAAAATTATTGAAATTGGACTAAAATTATGCCCACTTTTCATATAACGGTAAATTTCAGAAATGCATGAAACTTTGAGATTTCGAAATTTAAGGACGATTATTTACTCAAAATTTATATTAACAGCAGTCCCTTGAAAATAAGTAACATTATTGTGGTATTATGGACTTTCGGAAAATAGGCGTGACACCGCCCACATATAACTATATCATTATGTCTAACTGAACGTTCTATAGAAGATGTTTGAAGTAGGGGTAAAACTACCCCTGCTTACCATGTAGTGGTAGTTTTCGGAAAGGTGAAAAAACAATATAAGACTTTTTTACTTGTTTTTTGTGGATTTTATTGGAATTTGCACATTAGCATAGCACTGCATAACAACAAGTAAGAACGACATTACGTTAAATTTTTTTCTTTGTAATCATGTATTTTGAGTTGTGC
>NW_023458569.1:4022418-4030178 GCF_013731165.1 Rhagoletis pomonella | reverse complement strand
TTGTATAACTAAGTGCCAGTAAAATATACATATCGCAAACCGTCTTCAAAAGAGTCACAACTCAAAATAATACGTTCGTCAGAAAATGCGAAAAACTATTTCGTAGCACATGCTAATCATATGGGCAGGTGCGACTTTACCTTAGGTTTTTTAAACAAAATTTAACAAGCTTTTGCTGAAAGGTAAATAAAAGCTCTGTGTACATTTTTAGCGCATAATTTCAAAAATGCCAAATTTTGAGTTGTGACTCTTTTGAAGACGGTGTGCGATATGTCTATGAATATATGTGCATTATGCTGGATTAATTTTATTTTAGTAAATCGCTTGGTATTTCCTGATTCTGCAGATAATTCTAAGAGAGAGTATAGAAGAAACCATAGCTCGGAAATGAGTTTCGAGCCAGCGCATTTTTAAATGAAAAAAATTACCTTTTCACGGCATTAGTTTTATCTTACATTTCCTTTATTTGTATAAATCATTTTTAAAAAGGACATTGTCGAAAATGTGCCAAGTCCATTTTTTGAAGTTATTCAGGAGAGAGTTTCCCATTATCTGTCATTATGCATCAAAAACTAAATTTTGAATAAAGTGAACTTGGCACGTTTGCACTTTTAGGTAGCGAAATACATCTGTTGTGTAAATTTTTGACTTAAAAGATAACAAACATTTAAAAGAAACGGTTTTTGTATTTTAAGAACAAAAACTCGATATCAAGGCGTCTAGGACCTACCGTTGATTTTTGCCAATTTTTTTGCTGACAGTGCCTCTTCCATACAAAAACGACTTTTTTACCTTCCTCGGGATGTAAACTCGATATCAAGGCGTCTAGGACCTACCGTTCATTTTTGCCAATTTTTTTGCTGACAGTGCCTCTTCCATACAAAAACGACTTTTTTACCTTCCTCGGGATGTAACTATGTAATATTGATGCGCCTAAAAGATGCAGCGATTTCTGTTCTCAAGTTACATACCTGATGACAGTACGAATGGCAATTATAATAGGGAGGTTTTAGTTTTTTAAACTATAATTTTATTAAACAAAAAAATGATAAAAATCTACGTTTTATCTTAGCTAATTGCACTTTATTTTAATAAAATTGGATCTACCACGAAACTGTATACTCAAAATCTTTCTAAAAAATAAATCTAAAAAGGTTTAAACTTTTACAAAAGTTTGCTAATTTTTTTTTGAATATTGCACAAAGTTGTAAACTTAGATTTACACGATTTTTGGTAAAGAGTAAACCATATCTTTACAAAAAAAATAACTTAAATGAAACTATAAAAAATATATTGTTAAAACTTATCAGTGGTATTATGGTAATTCAATTAAAAATGTTATAACCTAAAATATAGGCATTTTGTATCTATTACATATAAAATTTTAAGAACAAGTAAATTTTTCTTTTAAAAATGCGCATGCTAGGGACTTATTTCCAACTTATAGTTTCTTCTACATTTTCTCTTAGAATTATCTAGAGAAACCGAAAATACCATGCGATTAGTCGAAAAAATTGTTCGTCCGAACAATTTGACCACCCTAATATACATATTTTAAAAGTTCTAATTTTTTCACAACGTTATGTCCAAATTTTTTCTTGCCAAACACAAGGACATTTTGCATCCCGGCATGTGTAGTACCCGGACCGGGGCATAGCTTAAAAATCCGGGACAGTCCCGCCGAAAACGGGACGGCTGGCAACCGTGAACTTTATACTCAAAATCTTTCTAAGAAATGCAATTAAATAGCTCGGAATTTTTTTGGTTGATATTTTTTTGAAACCACACAAAGGTTGAACTAGGATTCATACGGGTTCTGTTAAAGAATACACTAGATTTTTATAAAAAATACTAAAATTAAATATATACAAAAACAAGTAAAGAAGTATAAGGTCGGACGAAACCGAACTTTATATACCTGGCGGAGGTATCGAATATCGTCGTTTCAACTTTCTCTAAACTACATTTGCATGATAAGCAGGGGGGTCTCCCGATTTCAAACTTTTTCGATAATATGCTGACTTAGACTTAATGAAATAATTGAACCAAGTTTGGTAGAAATCTATAAAGTGGTTACCGAGATACACCTTGTAGCCATAAAGTGGGCGGTGCCACGCCCAAATCCTAAAAGTCTATAGCAGCCTTATATATTGTTAGGAGATTGTTGTAACTATTAACTTGGAGTAAATTAGCGTCCTCAGTTATCGAAATATCGGAGTTTTCGGATGTCTGAAATTTACCGTTATACGGGAAGTGAGTGTAATTTTAGTTCGATTTGAATAACGGATTCAACGGATTTCTTTCTTGTGCCAAGATTATTGAGTGCACTGAGTTCTGTAGAAATTGATGAATCGGTTACCGAGATGCACATTTGTGATTATAAGGGGGCGACGCCACGCCCATTATCCAAAAGTTTATAATAATCTAATTTCCTGCTAAGTGGTTCTTGTAATTATCGATTTTGAGTCAATTAGCTTAAGTAGTTACTGATTTATCGCAGTTTTCGTGTTTCTGTAAATTACCGTTATATGGGAGGTGGGCGTGGTTATTGCCCGATTTCAAAGATTTCTTAGCTAGGCCCTAGGCAAGGCTCGTACCAAGTTTGGTACGGATTGGTAAAGCGGCTACTGAGATACAGGATTTCATAATAAGTGGGTGTGGTCACGCTCATTTTCCAAAAATTTCTTTTTTACCAAAATTCTGCTTCACGTACTAATTTTCAACAATTTGGATCCAATATTTACTGAAACATAGCGGTTTTTGCATTTTTCGAAAATACCGTTATATGGGAAGTGAGCGTGGTTACAGTCTGATTTCGCCCATTTTCAATACCAACCTATCTTGGATAAAGGGAAACCTGCATACCGAATTTCGTTGAGATATCTGAATTTTTACTCGAGTTATCGTGTACACGGACGGACGGACAGACACATGGCTTAATCGACTTCTCTTTTCATTCTGAGCATTTATGTATACATTTGTCTATATCTATCTCGATCCGTTTTGGCTGTTACAAACAACCGTTATGGGGAAAAAGTTATAATACCCTTGTGAACATGTGCGCTCGGGTATAAAAATTAATCTCTAAAACTTGTCAATGTGTGATGCGCTTATAATTTTGACAAGGGGTGTAAAACGGATGGTATACTACTCTTCAACTTTTTATTTATTATTTCGCTGGCTTTCTCGATTGTTTACACACCGAATTCATAGCGTTAGTTTTCATAATTTAACAAGAAACGTAATTTAATAAAACGTTTCGTTTTTTATAACTTGTAATTTTTATTTTATTTTTAATATTTTTATTGAGCTTTGTACCACGATTGTTTATTAGGAAAAATTGAAAAAGCAACAAAGTCTAAGCGGTAGAAGTTATAGCACTATTTCGGAGATCACCACATCAGACTTCTTTTTTCTAGCCTTTTTATTTTTTTTCTCGATTTTAATCGAAACGACCGATTAATCGGTTAATTTCCTACGATTAGTTGCAATTAATAACCGAATGCTTTTTCGATAGTTTTTTTATACGAAACCGTTTTTAAGATTCGATTTTTGGATATTTTTTCGTTTTTTCTTTCCTTTTACAGATTCCATTTCTGTTACTTATTTTATTAAAAAAAAATAAAAATATTGTAAGCTGCACCCAACAATTTAAATTCATTAAATATGAAAACTCAACGACTGCCTCCACCGCGATTTAAACTCGCGACCAACGATGCTTGTGTCGGAGGTCTTCTCGCTGAGCTACTTACGTATTATACGAGTAGTGAGCATTTGCACATTTACGCCGCAAGTTGCAACTGTTCCGCTCTGCAGCCGTTTTGCACTTTGTTCAGAGCTAGTTCTGATATATGTAGTTCGGAACTAACGCTTTGTCAGACTGTATCTAAATTTTACTGCAGGGTATGTACAGCATAACTGCTACAAGTAGCACAAACTCTTTTGGGATTGTTAAAATTTGCTTAGTTGTTTTTTGTTTCAGCGGTACAAACGATTATACTTCCCCCTAATAAGTATAAGTCCCCTAAGTTGATGTTATTTAACCTTTTAAACTAGCTTAAAATAGGATTAAAGTAATTGGCACGTAGTCATAGTCGAAATAAAGTCCACTGAAAAGTTAGTTGCAGTTATTTTTTAGAGGCATCCCATTGGAAACATCAGCACCCCATTGGTAGAGGGCTTCGGGTGTACGAATTTGTTGTAACATCAGGAGTTGAAAACTTGCTCTAGCTGCAAGTCTCTTAAAATTTCCTCCAATCACGTCGTAAGCAGATTTCCCATGTGAACTTGCAACAAAGTTCAATTCTGTCATTTCCTTGAACGGATTTTCATGGCTTCTGACCTTTAGTAAAGTTAATATCATTTATTCATATTGTTTTTGTTTTTACATACCTTTCCTCTTTCAAAAATATACAATTTCATAAAATTTCAATGTCTATTTATCATATTGCTTGAGCGTTAGACGATCTAGAGTCCAAACGCATAAGTAGCCATTACGCCCATTTGGGTACTTAAAGTTGACATTATAGACACTGTTTTTAAGTAAAAATGAAAATTTTTAAAAATACTATAATCAAAAAAAAAATAAAAATATTTACTTGATTTGTTTTTTTTATACGTTGCACATTAATGTAGAAAATATGCAATTAAATCCCATAATAAGACAGAAGTAATACATTTTTTATCGTTAAGTTTCGTTAAAAGGTTTCCAAGATACAGCACTTTAAAGACAGGTATGTATGACGTTTTCTTAAAATTTAAGTGTAAATAGGCAACCCTACGTCAATCGGCAAAATATGCTGCACGTATATTTATGTCACCTAGGCCTTCAATCTCTTCAACTTTCATCCAAATCCTGAGAGGTCGTGCACAGAGGTGGCCGCGGTGACATGAAATGCCTCAAATTGAAAAATTAAGTGCCATTTGAAGTAAGACACGGTTTGAGCCAAGTTGGCAGACCTGACAGCTACTCGCCTCAGAACGCGAGTGAGGCAACACACAGCCAGCTAAATCGGTCGAAAAAAAGAGGTAAACGAGCTAAATAATACTAATAGTAGCTAAAATGAAGAGCTAATTTTTTTTTTAAAGTTGAGCATTTATTTACGTAAAGTTTCTTTTACATTTTCCGCAATTTTAATAAAAATAACGAATTTTATAAGATAAAGTGATGAAAAAAACTTTTACAGCCAAAATAAGGTGCATATTAGAGTCCGACAAATTCCAACCCAACCCAACCGATGCCGATGCCAATTAATCGGCTATGGGGAAAGAATCGGCCGACGCCGATGCCGATTCCATAAAAAAATTACAAACAAATGTATTAATTCATAAAATCAGTTAATTTAACGGAGTTAAGAGAACAAAAGAAATCAAATAATTGAATTAATTGGCTTGTTATGCAACATTACATACATATGTATGTACCCTGCAGCAAAATTTTGGGACAGTCTGGCAAAGCGCTAGTTTCGCCCTACAAATTTCAGAACTGTCTCTGAACTACTGCAAAAGGGATGCAGAGCTGGACGGTTGAAACTCATATGTTGCTAGCAGGGCTGCCAACTTGGCTCAAACCGTGGCATTTTTGGCCCTATTTTACTTCAAATGGCACTAAATTTTTCAATTCGGCACAAAGTGCCAAAACGACACTTTTGAAAAATAGTAATATTTCAGTATATTTTTGGGAAATCCTTTGCGTGTACTTCTTTTTCTCAACTAAAATTTTCTAATTTCTATAGTGTATACAACTGTTTTATCTTACCTTGGCATTGGACTTTTGTTTTACTAACGTGTTTCTACTTTTAATGCTACATAACTGGGAAGAATTAAAACAATGGCACCTTTTTTTGGCGCCTTTATTTTTCTATTTGCCACATTTTGGCAATTTTTTATCCTCAATATGGCACTTATTAGCTAAGTATAGTTGGCAGCCCAGGTTGCTAGTTGCGCTTTCATCAATGTTACTCATCCCTGACAAAAGATGCACAAATATACCATACTATAGTATTTTTTCGATATTCTTAGACCCTAAAACTAATAGAAAACTGTTTTCGATTAGTTAATAGTATGTAATTCTCTAGTTTATGGGGCAACTGCTAAAATATTTCCAAAAAAGTTGTTATTGGTAACATTAATGTAATTTTTATACATATATACGTACGTATAAAATTGAATGCAAAATATAACCATAAAATTTAGTTGTTACACTTAATAGCAAAAGTGTGCGTACACCATTTCTTTTTTAAATATTCACAGTATATTGAGAGTTAAATTTTTTTTGTTATTATTTCATAAAAATATGATCATGCTTAAGACAAAATAATATAAACCATGTTTTAAAACTTTATACAAAACAAAGTTAAATTTAACGTTTTTTCATCATCATCACGTTTTTGGCCTTTTAATCAGAAAAAAAAAAAAAAAATAAACTAAGGTGGTAAACAATCTCACTTTGAAATGGGGGTGCTATTGATATGAACGATACTGTACATACGTAAATATTTCACTGAGCACCCGAAATGAGTAGTTATGCAGTGATTTTATTTTTTAATTTCCAATGTTTTTCATTTTAAATTATTTTTCGTTAAGTTTTTAATTAAGTACTATGTCTCATACTCCATAAACCATTTAAATTCAAATTCCTAACTGTACTGCAAACTTGACAGAACTCTAAAAAACTGTCTTCAAATCTCAAACTTTTTGATCATAGATTTTTTTAGAAATAATTCGAGTATTCTGTTTTGTAGCCCATCAAATTTTAGTGTAGTAAAGTGTAATCTTGCATCTTAAACGAAAATAGGGGAATAACTTTAAGTCGAAATAGTTATAAAAAATCAGCGCGAGTAATTATTCTAAAATTTAATGGGCTATAGATCCGCATATTTATAAACTCTGATTTAAAATATTGAAGTTTTTATAACAGTTCCTTGAATTCTACTAAATTAGAAAATTAGAAACGTGAATTTATTTGTTTATGTTATAATACTTATGAGCCATCCTTAAATAAAAAATTTACGAAAAATATTTAGCATGAAAACCATTGTGAATATTCCAAATTTTATATATTCTTAATTCGATGCCGGAGAGTCTATGTATTGCGTTTCAATAAATTTAATACAATTAAACACTGAGTTATCACAAATAAGCATTCAATATAGCACCGTTTTACGCATTTTTTGAAACGACTTAGTTTAGATTTTGAATTATAAGTATCCCAGAAATACCCATTATACGAAACAGATATAAATTATTTTTAAGAATAACGGTTTTAGAAAATGAAGGAATAACTGATACTTCATGTTCCTAATTTTAAAGCACAGTTTGCCTCAAAAATTAAATTAGTGCAAATCAAATAGCTCTTTAAACATAAAATGGAGAACGTATTTTTTATTTACAAAATTGTATGCGTGCTTATTTAAAAAAAGGGCTCTTAATATACTATACTACTTAGAACCAGCTCAAAACTAACCACATTTTTTCTAGCCCGGAGGAAACCCTTTTTGAACTATCTAGGAACTGTTGTTATATGAACTGTCTCAGAGCCATCTAAGCCAGAGTCAGCTCAGAACAAGTTCAAAAGTTCTGCAGAGGGCGACAATTGTCACTTCGTAGGACATCGCCATGTTAAAAAAGACGGCTGAAAGCATTGAGAAAGCTGTCGGCGTGGCGCAGAAGACTACACCTTTGCAAACGACAACTCCCGGCAGCGGGGATGGTCGTCATCAAACGCCAGCTGCTGCAATATGGGAAATTGCGAAGGCACT
>NW_023458569.1:4015234-4022408 GCF_013731165.1 Rhagoletis pomonella | reverse complement strand
CCAGCGAAGCATCAGTATGGGTTCCGTAAAGTGCACAGTACAACAACAGCACTTAACGCCAAAAATACCCAGATAACTCGTGGCCCTGTGAGAGAACCATTCTAGTAGCGCTAGACCTGTCCAATGCGTTCGACACTGTCAGCCATTCAACGCTACTAGAAGACATAGAGGCCTCCTCTCTCCCACAGGGACTCGAACTTTTAGAGATAAATCGAGCAAACCGAGGAAAATAAAACAGGGTGGTGTCCTTTCCCCATTACTGCGTAATTTATAAATTTCAAAGCTCCCTCAACCACCAGAGGGAGTCTCGATTGTCTCTTATGCCGACGATTGCTCGATCATGGCGTCCGGGAATGGAATTGATGACTTGTGCTCGAAAGTAAACGCCGAGCTTTCTCGCTTCTTCACTGCACGGAGCCTAATCCTCTCCTCTACAAAATCCTCAGCCACAATTTTTACCACCTGGACGAAGGAGGTCAGACTCCAACTGGGAATTCCCGTCGATGATACACCAATTCCGACGGTGAACAACCCGAAGATACTCGGAGTAACATTCGATAGTCTGCTCTCCTTCTCGGCGCATACAACCGCGATTGTCAACAAAGTACAAAGCCGCAACAAGGTCCTCAAGTCGCTAGCCGGCAGCACCTGGGGCAAAGACAAAGAAACGTTGCTGGCAACGTACAAGGCAATTGGCCGGCCGGTCCTGAACTACGCTGCGCCATTGTGGTCACCGGGGGCTAGTAGGACGCAGTGGAGGTATCTATACGAACTGACGGACGAAGTCCAGAGGTTCATCAAACAACCTATGGACCGGACAGCCTATCGACAGGCCTTGAACGGCATTCACAGAGAGACAGTCTCGAGTTATGTAGACTCCCGACCTGTGAATGCCGTTCTGGGCACACAACCACCAGACGTGGACGAGACAGAACTTCGTCTGCCTCGGGAGACTCGGACTACAATGGTCTAACTACGCTCTGGTTACTGCAGCGGGTTGAACTCATACCTGAGCAGATTAAGCGAAGATATTCCAAATGAATGCTCGACATGCGGAAAGTCGCCCCATGACTCACAGCATCTCTTCGCATGCCCTCTAAACCCCACCACGCTAACGCCCCTGTCCCTATGGACAGACCCCGTCGAGGCTGCACGCTTCCTAGGGCTGCCGTTAGTGGAGCTTGACGACAACGACTGAGGGACTAACCGATCTGGGCGAGGTTGTTGTAGCCGCTACAAAATACGCTTGACGTCAGCCATAGAAAGCGAGGGAGGTCTTTCACCCCGACAACATGGCTTCAGGAAGGGGCACTCAACTATAGGAGCAATTGGCGAAGTAGTCGAGGCGGTACATAAGGCCGAAGAAGCCTGCCACCAGGCGCGGCCAATAGTGTTGCTAGTCACACTGGACGTCAAGAACACCTTCAACTCGGCAAGATGGGACGACATACTGGAGGCCTTGGAACAATCATTCAAGGTTCCAACATTCTTGCTATATAGGATCCGGGACTACCTCAGAGACCGTTGGCTTCCGTACGACACAACACAAGGTCAGAGAAAGAGACGTATAACCGGCGGAGCGGCACAGGGGTCTGCACCTGGCCCGGACCTTTGGAACGCCACGTATGACAGTCTATTGCGCACGGAAATGCCGGAGAACGCCTTTCTTGTCGCCTTCGCGGAAGACGTGGCCGCCGTCTGTGTGGTAGAATCTTGAAAAATATGTGGGAGATTTCAAAAAAATGTGGTAGATCTCTGGGTTTCGCTCAAACTTTGTACAGTAATTAACAAAAATCTGCAAGGTTTCACCTAAATTGCGAACTTTTTAATTAGACTCTAAAAAATTTAATTTTAGTATAATAAAGTGCAAGATTGAAGTTGCTAAAAGTTGCGTTGAGTTTTGGCAAATTTCTTCCTTGACAGTGTAAAGCAGTTCTTTCCATATTAAAGGCCGGTCCACATAGACCCTTCGCGTTGGATTTGGCGTTGGCGTTGGTTTGACAGAACTCACGTTGAAAGTATGCTTGCTACAATGAACGCATGGCAGCGAATGCTTGGGCCACTAAATTAATATACTAACGACAGATAAATTAATATTTTATATCAATAATTGCACTAACCCCTCTATTCTAACAGAGTCACAAAACTTAGCTCATCACTGTTGTGATTTCAAGTGCGCCGAGAAATGTGTCACAAAAAATTCGATTTTGAGTGCTAGAAAAATAAACAAAAATTTAAAAAAAATTTAATTGAAACGGCATATTTTTTGAGCGGCAAGCTTTGAGGCGCGGTAGAAATCACAGCAGTGATGAGCTAATGTTTGTGACTTTGTTAGAATACGGCTGTAAAAACGATATTTCTTGCCCGCACTTGATTAAAAAGGAAAAATATTTCACATAATTTTATTTATTTGCAACAGCTGACGAGCGACGCAAGCCAAAAGTTGAGAGTTGGCCATCTTTTTGCTTTGTGTTGGCGTGAGCGTTGTCGAATTTTGGCTATGTGGACGGCTGCATTTGAATTCATGTATTCGTAGCAGAGCTGTAAAATGATTGAATCAATAGGATCTGCATTCACTCGACATTCTTTTCAAAATTTTGATTGTTTGTTTGTATAAAAAGAGCCTCATTCCTGAGTGGCTTAAAATGCTTGAAAACAAATAAACTGTGTTGTGTTTTTGAATGGTAGATTGACATTTAGTATGGAATGTGAATGTAACAGAAGCATTCGCACACACACATGATTGTATATTTAAAATGAATGCACACGTTTTTACCATTCAGTACTAATACTTTTTTCCCAGGGTTGATATATTTTATACTTTAAAGTTTAAACATATCTGGAATTGAAAAAAAAACATATATGTATACGTATGTATGTACTTCAACGCGTATGTATAGACGTTTTCTGACATTAACCCATGGCTAATGACTGGTGCGAAATCAGTCCAAACAAACATCGTAACCGTCGAGCACAAAGGACACATCTTGATACATACATTTACATATATTAGATTCGAAACTAGTGAACTGTATATAGAAATATAAAACAGTGTCAATAGAATTGAGTTTTTAAAACTCTTGCTTGAAAAAACTAAAGAATTTCATTACCGGCATCTGTCCCTTCGTATTATAGACTTTTAGAACTATAAAAGGTCTATTCTGCACGTAACCGAAGATTTTGTAACCGGAAAATTTTATTACCAAAAAATGTTACATGTTCATGTCACCGCGATTCTAGGAACGTTGGTAATGCTATATATTCAGCAATTCAGCCATGAAGAATTGTGGAAATTCTGGCATTGCATATTTCACGGGGCGGGGCAATATTTTGTTACCAGCTTATGAGATGGTAACAAAATTTACCGGTTACAAGAGTACACCAATTGCGAAAAGGGTTTAAAAATTGATTGTAGACATTTTTTCGCAGAATATATGTATATATAAATTTAATTTATATGATTTTTTTTCTATTAATTTTTTTCTTCAGTTTTCAAATTTGAAAACTTTCAAAACGAAATTTTATAAGGGTTCTTGTTTTTTTTAAAGAGGGGTTGAGGAGTTACATTGTAAAATTTTTTTTATTAATTATTAATTAAAAGGTGTACTATTTCAACATATTTACTACGCACTTCTGCAGTAGGGTACTATAACTTTTCTCACGTAACGGATATTTGGAACAACCAAAATCGAGATAGATATACATTTATGTACATATGTATGTATATACCGTAAATGCCCAGAATAAAAAGAGAAGTTGATTAGTCCATCTCCGTCTGTCTGTCTGTCCGTTTGTTTATGTACACGATAACTCTAGGAAAAGTTGAGATATCGGAAGAAAATTCGGTACGCGGGTTTCCCTTTATGCAGGGCAGAAGCGTATTGAAAATACAAAAATTAAACAATAACCTGGTCCCTCCCATAAAACGGTAATTTCGAAAAATTCAAAAAATTCAATATTTCCTGAATTACAGAAAACAAATTGCTAAAAAACTCACATGTTTATTATTATACATTTTTGAAAAATGGGACATATTTCTAACTTTTGAAATCAATTTGCTCAAAACATACATTTAGAATAATGTTTTAAGAAATAATTACACCCGAGCGCATTTGTGCACATGGGTATTATAACTTTGTTTGCATAGCGGTTGTTTGTTGTCTAGCCCTTCAGGTTAATAAAGATTGTAGAAAACCATTTTTGCTTGTGTGGGGTCCCGTTTGATTCCCAAAATTGGAAGGAACTGATTTTTTCAAATTGCAAATCCTAATAAATAAATTATTTCTAAAATAGGTTACAGCAGACAATATTTAATCATTTTTTATTAATATACCGACACCTAACTCAAACGCCCTAACTCAGAAAACTTTTTATGAAAGTCCTACTTCAGAATTTGGTTGAAGAACGCCCTACCTCAAATGAAAATATATTGAAAATTTGCCGAGATAGGGCGTTTTTGAACCGCATTCTGAGATAGGGCGTTCTTCAACAAAATTCTGAAATAGGGTGTTCTAGAACAGTTTTTTGAGATAGAGAGTTTTCGAACTGGCTGCCGAGATAGGTCGATCTTCCACTTAGGTGTCGATATGTAGTTTTGATGTTAACAAACAAAACAAAACTTGGGTTAAAAAGCATGCTCAATGAAATGGGTATAAATTCTTAAATATTGCACTTTCGGAAAAGGGTGTTAATGAAAATAGAGACCAACGAATTTTGTTAAATATTTTTTTGTTGGAAATGTTGATAATTTGTGGCTTATTGTAAATGAAAAAACCTCCACAAACCAACAAATTAGATTTTCGAATCTTCATTAACTGCTTGACCCAATAGCGACGAAAAAAAGTACGAAGAAATTTGTATCAAAAATTTTTATAATTAAATAATGAAATGTATATGTATGTCTAAAGTTAGAATCAGAAGCTTTTAAATTTGTTAGTTTATATTAACTTATATATGTATGTACTAATTTATGCATTATGTATTATTAATGGTATATTGGTAACACTTATTTTGAAAGCTGACAATTTTCTAAACAGAGATGTTAAAATCATTAATAATTTATATTTTTCATAATGACATTCTAACGACACGTTCACTAAAAAATATTTCTCCAATTAATATTTTTTATTCTTATTTGTACAAGGATTTACAAATTTAAGTGAAAACAAACTGATGATAACGCTCTATTAACTATTTTTCGTGTTGAAATTTTGCAGTCTTTTTAATAAAATGCAACCTGGCGTATTTTTTCAGTGGGTTTTGTGTGTTCAAAATATTTATATCAACTGATTGGTACTGAGTGGATGTGTGCACACATAGCAAAAGCTGCATTCATCTGAGTGCTTATTCAGTGTTAAAAGTGAATCGTTCGTCATTCAATTTTTTCAATCTTTCTTTGAATATGGAAATGTGTGCAATCGTATCTACTTTGAGTGAATGTAGAATTGGAAAAATAAGCCGCATTATTCAATAAGGGAGAATTCAATGAAAACATAATAATATAAAATTGATGATTTTTAATTTCAAATGATTTCACAGTTTTACAGCTCTGATTCATAGTCAGCTGCGAAGCAACACAACGCCAAAGTTCTATGTGGACGGACCGGGTCTTAAGATATTTTTGGAACATATTTTATGAGATTTCTGCAACCTTGCGGAGTACTGTCAGTTTTTCGTTTTATCACATCACGAAGTAGCGAACAAATGTGGCACGTTCCAGAAACAGCCAATTGGGATTTGCCGATTTTGACAATTCTCAAGTAAAAGTAAACAACGTCTCAAAAATCTTAGATGCACTTAAATTTGCTAATACTTTCACAAAAATCGCCGATTTTTAACATTGTCGCTATTAATTCTTTTTATAAATCATATATTTTGGAATTTAACAGAATAAAACCACATTTCCTGTCGAAAAATTGGTTACTGAGAAAATTTACTATTTTACAGTTTATTTTATCCTCTCATTCGGCTTTGTTTACTTTTACTTAAGAAATTTCATCGTCGCCGGGAATGCGGAATCTTGTATTATATTATTCTTGTTACCATAGATATAGTGTTTAGTGTTGGATAATTTTTGCTCTTCAAATTAAGAAAATTATGTCAAGCAAAAATAAAACTACTGAAAAACGCGAATATGTGGTAGATTTCAGACCTTGAGTGGTAGATGTGGTAGATGCTCAAAAAAGTGGCAGATCTACCACAATGTGGTAGAAGTCCGATCAATGGTCATAAAAAAGTCCAGCTAGCTCAGCTCAAGCTAAACCAGGTCATGCGCAACGCCAGCGGATGGATGAGCGATTACGGTCTGTAATTGGCTACAGCCAAAACAGAGATCGTGCTCCTCACCAGGAAACGGATCCCAACAATTATAAACATGATCGTCGGACCTCAATTCGAGACCACTTCTAGGTCTACCTAGGGGTAAAGCTTGACAGCAAACTCACCATCCATGGAGTATGTGAAAAAGCTGCGCAGAGCACGCTGGCTCTACGCCGGCTGATGGCGAACGTGGGCGGCCCGAAGCCATGCCGCAGAAAGCTTCTGATGATAGCAGTCCAGTCGGTGCTCCTGTAAGGGGCAGAAATATGGGCCGACGCACTGAAAGTCAAAAAATACCGGATTCAAATGTCTTCGGTTCAGCGAAGAGGGGCACTACGCATTGCTTCTGCATACTGTACAGTGTCCGTGGACGCGGTTCTAGTTATTTCTGGCGTCATGCCAATTGAGCTACTTGCTTACGAGCGAAAAGAGATTTACAATCTCAGTGTCGAGATAGGTCGAGCAGCTGCCGCGGCAAGGGTGCGCGAGCAACTAATCCAGCAGTGGCAACAAAACTGGAACGCGAGCACAAAAGGTCGTTGGACGCACACCCTGAAAGTCGACCTTCAAACATGGTTGAACAGACTGCATGGGGAAGTCGATTTCTACCTGACGCAATTCCTCACCGGTCATGGTTACTTCCGAGAATATCTTCATAGAATGGGAAGAGTGGACTCACCGTTCTGTCACTACTGTGGAAACGTCGAAGATAACGTGCACCATGCATTCTTCACTTGCGAAGACTTCTTGATTTCGCGCAGAATGTTGGAAGAAAGATACGGAGACATAACTCCGAACAACATATGTAATTGGGGTAATGATCTCCAGTGCAAACAATTGGGAAGCAGTTGCGAAA
>NW_023458569.1:3981320-3995234 GCF_013731165.1 Rhagoletis pomonella | reverse complement strand
GCAGTTGTGCATTTTGTCGATACACGGTTTTGTACTTTAAACGAGGAACTGTTAGTTGTTTATCGGAGGGCGATCTCTTCAAGCCGACTTCAGGTATTTTGCATAAATTAAGAATTTGTGAAATTTAATGATGATGCGCTAATCACAAAGCCTAATTTTTTGCAAAATCTGATGAGAAATGTAAAAGTAAATTTGAACCAAAATATAAAAAGGTTTTATTTGGGAAGAACATTCTTTAGAATTCGACTTTTAAATCGCAAGATTGCATTCAAAATAAGAAAACAAAAAAAATAACAGAATAATGCGCGCGTGGTTTTTATTACAAAATGAAAAGAACAATAACAATGAAGTCTCCTTTAACAGTTTACATTTTAAATATTTTTAATAAAAAAGGTGCGAACCACGTAAGTAAAAAAAAATACCAAGCACTAATAATGGTTTTTGATTTGAAATGTTATTACATTGGTATAAATATGGGAAAGAAAATACTCCGATTTATTGTTTTAATATTATCAAAGTGGCAAGGCCGTTGATAATACTCACAATTTATGAAACTTCAAAAAAGTTTATTATCCGTCAAAAGTTGTTTATTGAAACTACCTTCTTTTTTGTATCATGGATATGTATGTATCATAATAAATTCCAATTATTGTTCGCTGCCATTTCGGTCAACCGTGCAATTCAATTATCAGACAAATGTCCAATAAAAACAGAAGGTTTTGTTTACTTTTGCATACGGTTTCATCGAGTGCACGATAAACACAGAAGTATAAACGACTGAAAGAAATATGTGTTGAGTCAAATCGATTTTTTGTTAATGCGGTTCTTGCGTACCCAACAAGCATTTCAGCAAATGTTTTTATACCCGAGCGCACTTGTGCACAAGGGTATTATAACTTTGCTCACATAACGGTTGTTTGTAACAGGCAAAACGAATCGAGATAGATATAGACAAATGTATACATAAATGATCAGAATGAAAAAAGAAATCGATTAAGCGGTGACTGTCTGTCCGTCCGTCCGTCCGTCCGTCTGTCCGTCTGTCCGTCTGTGCACACGATAACTCGAGTAAAAATTGAGATATCTTAACGAAACTTGGTACGTGCACATCTTTCGGGCGTAGGACGGATGGTATTGAAAATGGGCAAAATCGGACAATAACCACGCCTACCTCCCATATAACGGTAATTTTCAGAAATACGAAAACTGCGATATTTTAGTAACTACTGAAGATAATTCACTCAAAATTTATATTTACAATGAGTTTTAGACGAAAAATAAGAATGTTATAAATTTTTGAAAAATGGGCGTAGCCACGCCCACTTATGGTTACATGTGTATATCTTGGTAACCGCTGCACCAATTTCTTCCAAACTTGGCACAGTTGTTGGCCCTGGTACAGCATACCAAATGGCCGAAAATTTTTAACATCGGACAATAACCACGCCCACATCCCATTTAACGGTAATTTCGAGAAATACGAAATCCTCGATAAATCAGTAAATATTAAAGCTAATTTATTCAAAATCGATGCTTGCAGCAATTCTTTACCAAGAAATACGTTTATGATAAAATTTTGGAAAATGGGCGTGGCACCGCCCACTTATGATCACATATATTTATCTCGGTAACCGTTCTACCAATTTGTAACTCGGTACGGTTATTGTGCTTGCCACAAAACATTGAAAATGATTGAAATCGGACTAAAATTACGCCTACTTTTCATATAACGGTAAATTACAGAAATGCTTGAAATTTCGATAACTCAAAATTTAAGGGCGCTAATTTACTCAATTAATCGCCCTCAAATAATACTCACAATAATCTCTTAAAATAAGATTATTATGGAATTTTAGAAAATGGGCGTGGTAGCGCCCACTTATAGCTGTATAACTTTATCCTATCAAGTATAACTGAACATACTTAGGGAGTTCACAAGTCGTGCTATTTGTCATATTTGCTCTTTTGTACTATTTTTTTAGAACAGTTGTAAAATGAAACTTGTGAGCATCCCATACTTTTTCGTGTGCTATTGTACAATATTTTAACAATTATATTTGACAAAATCAAAATTATTAAAACAGCTTTAGAAAGTTTCTAATGCCCAGAAGAAGCGAGAAAAGCAAATTAATGGCTGCGATTTGCGAGAAGTACGCGCAGGACGCAACGATGGAAGGAAGTGAGTCGTCAAATAAGTCATTTATGAGTTTTTTAAATTTATTTGGTGCATTTTTGTTAGGCGATGAAGATGAGGAGGAAGAGATCGATGAAACTTTTAGGTTGAATATGCTTGTGTTGTTGGCAAATCGCCGAAGTGTCCATCTAGGAGTTCCGAAATCAAACAATTGGGATCTGAATGTGTTACAACCTCAAATAGGCGGTTTTCTAAAAGAAAATCAATTAGGGACTTCTCTTCCGACACTGTCCACACATGGTTTGGTTTTCCCCGGACACGCTTAGTTTTGCACTGAATTAAAAAAGATCTTTAATAAGTTAAATATGTTATAAATTAAAGATAACTTACTCCATTGCCATGAGATGACTCCATTTTTATACCCGAGCGCACTTGTGCACAAGGGTATTATAACTTTGTTCACATAACGGTTGTTTGTAACAGGCAAAACGAACCGAGATAGATATAGACAAATGTATACATAAATGATCAGGATGAAAAGAGAAATCGATTAAGCGGTGACTGTCTGTCCGTCCGTCCGTCCGTCTGTCCGTCCGTCTGTGCACACGATAACTCGAGTAAAAATTAAGATATCTTAACGAAACTTGGTACGTGTACTTCTTTCGGGCGTAGGACGGATGGTAGTGAAAATGGGCAAAATCGGACAATAACCACGCCTACCTCCCATATAACGGTAATTTTCAGAAATACGAAAACTGCGATATTTAAGTAACTACTGAAGATTATTCACTCAAAATTGATATTTGCAATAACTTTTAGACGAAAAATAAGAATATTATAAATCTTTGAAAAATGGGCGTAGCCACGCCCACTTATGGTTACATGTGTATATCTTGGCAACCGCTGCACCGATTTCTTCCAAACTTGGCACAGTTATTGGCCTTGGTACAGGATACCAAATGGCCCAAAATTTAAAAAATCGGACAATAACCGCGCCCACATCCCATATAACGGTAATTTGGAGAAATACGAAATCTTCGATAAATCAGTAAATATTAAAGCTAATTTATTCAAAATTGATGCTTGCAACAATTCTTTACCAGGAAATACGCTTATCATAACATTTTGGAAAAGGGGCGTGGCACCGCCCACTTATGATCACATATATGTATCTCGGTAACCGTTCCACCAATTTGTACCAAACTCGGTATGGTTATTGTGCTTGCCACATAAAAGCAAAACGTTCAAAATTATTGAAATCGGACTAAAATTACGGCTTTTCATATAACGGTAAATTTTAGAAATGCTTGAAACGTCAATATTTCGAAATTTAAGGACGCTAATTTATTCAAAATTGATACACCCCGGCTTACCATGTAGCGGTAGCTTTCGGAAAGGTGAAAAGCCATATATGTAATACTTGCGCCGGGTATTTAATGTTCGGCCCCGCCCGAACTTAGACTTTCTTACTTGTTAAAAATAACTTAAAGTAAGTTTGCTATAATAAGCGTTAAATAAGCATTTTTAATATTAAGCTTATTAAAAAATTTTTCAAATAAACCTTTAATAAGTTTTGAGAGCGAATGTTTATAAATAACTTAAACTTATAAATGAAATGCAAATGCCAACGACATGAAGTAGTAAATATAAATTTTTTCAATCGAAAGTGACGTGTTTACGTTTTTTAAAATATATTATGAAAAGGAAAAAATTAAATAAAACCAATGCGGTAAAAAAAATCTAATCCAGGACCAGCTGCGCTAATCGGTAGAGCATTCGAGTCTTCAAATGATGAGTTCTCCTTATCCTTTCTTAGTTTGAGTTCATCAATGAGAATGGCGGCGATGAAGCGGAATATATAGCTGCATCGATGTCGTTTTTCCAATTTGCCAATAACCGCTTGTAATTGAAAGCACGCAACAAGATATAATAATTAACTTTTTTATGCTTAATTTTTGTGTGTTATCGTGAATTTGTATGCTAAAATGTCTATTCCCTATTTACATTTTCGCGACTGTAGATGAGTCCGCCGAAAATTCGCATTTCTTTTGGTTTCTAGATGTTAAGCAATCTATGTATGAGTTTTTATTGAAATATCTTTAAATAAAGGGTTATAAAAATGTTTATAAAAAGCTTTTTTTTGAAAATTTTTAGTAAGTTTATATTCATACGCTTATAAACATCCTTTTTTGAACCTTTATTATAAGTTTAAACTTTTACGCTTATAAAAAGCTTTCTTTTGAACATTTATTAAGAGTTTATATTTTTCTACGCTTATAACCAATGTTCCTTTTCGATTATATTACGCTTACTTTCAAGCGTTTTATAAACAAAAAATCAACGTTTTGTAAGCTTAATGTTTATAATTGAAAACTTAAAAAAACTTTCTTTAAGTTTATTTTGCTTGTTGGGTAGGTATAAACAAGGTAATTGTTTGAATATTGTTATGGCGATACATGATTCAATAATTAAAGGTTTGCTCATTATTGACATTCGACTTTTGACACTCCCTTAGCTGCCTTACAAAAGCTTCGCATACACACACGAACCCACACACAGTGCTTTGCTAAGGGAGCCGATTTTGTCAAGAGGGAGCGAGAAAACTGCTTTTTGAGCAAACCTTTTATTATTGAATCATGATGGCGATACACATATCGGAACAGGTATTCACTCAAATTCAAAAAGAATTTTAAGCCAAAATCATTCATTCGTTTTGTATATGAATAATTTATATACCGTACGGTACGTTTTTAATAAATTGTTTTTGTTGTAGCGGCTACAACAACCCCGTCCAGACCGGTTTGTCCCGCAATCGTTGTCAAGCTCTACTAACGGAAGACCCAGGAAGCGTGCAGCCTCGATGGGGTCTGTCAATAAGGACACAGGCGTTAGCAGGGTGGGATTCAGTGGGCATGCGAAGAGATGTTTCGAGTCGTGGGGCGTCTGTCCGCACGTCGGGAATTCGTTTGGCACATCTGCATTTATTCTGCTCAGGTACGAGTTTAACCTGCTGCAGTAGCCAGAGCGAAGTTAAGCTATTGTGGTACGAGTCTCCCGAGGCAGACAAAGCCCGTCCACAGCATTCACGGTCGAGAGTCTATATAACTCGAGACTGACTCCCTGTGAATGCCGTTCAGGGCCTGTCGGTATTCTGTCCGCTCCAGAGGTTGTCTTATGAACCTTTGGACTTCGTCCGTCAATTCATATACATGCCTTCTGACGTGCCGTGGCGAGGATTCTTCTGCAAGCAGAAATTGCTTGCAGAGCATTGGGTTATGCTCCTTAATTGGGAGCATATGGTCCTCGTCGTGCAGCTAATGTTGCGGCGACATCAGAAGGCATCCTGTCGCTGTCCGGAGTGCCGTGTTTTGGCAGGTCTGTAGCTTCATTCACTGCATCTTACTAGTACCCGGAGACCACACACTCGCTGCATAGTTCAGAACCGCCGGCCAATTGCCTTGAACCTTGCCAACAACGTTTCTTTGTTTTTGCCCCAGGTGCTGCCGACTAGCGACGTGAAGACCTTGTTGCGGCTTTGTATTTTATTGACAATTGCGGTTGTATGCGCCGAGAGGGAGGGAAGACTGTCGAAGGTTACTCCGAGGATCTTCAGGTTGTTCACAGTCGGAATTGGTTCTTCATCCACGTGAATACCCAGTTGCAGTCTGACCTCCTTCGTCCAGGTGGTGAAAAGCGTTGCTAAGGGAGGAGAGATAACCGTTTACTTTCGAGCACTCTTTTGAATGAATTCATGCAGCCCTCTAGTACAAAGCAAAACGGACCTAAGATTCAGATTCGGCGATAGGTGGGTTTGGTTAAATACACCGGCCACTTTTTTGTGTGCCGCTGCACTCGAAATTAAGCCGTTGACTCGTACACCCTCAAAATTTCGACTAAATTGCGAATTTTTGGCTAATTTTTCACTATTTTCGCAACCAAATCGAAGTTTAGGATGAGTAAGAGTAAAGCAGACCTCATATTCGGATTCAGTGGGTTGAAATATGTACATCCCGGTAGGTGGGTCTGGTTAAACGCACCCACCATTTTTTTGTGTGCCGGTGTAATAAATGAAAATGAAGAAAAACCATGTCAAATCCGGACTTAGAAATCATGCTATTTTCATAGCTCATTGTTACTTACCTGTGAGTTTTCATAGTTCAAGTTTGCTCGCTTTTCGGCCCAATATTCATAAGCATTCTTGTAGTTCAACCACACCAAAATAGCCTTATCAACGGCGATCGGTTGAATATACAGAAGTGGACGCTTCAGCTTTAACAACACCAGCTCTTTATCCTCATTTAACAACTCATCTTGGAAGGCATTTCGCAAACCTATGGTTGTATGGAAGAAGGCATACTGTTGGAATTCCGGTTCAGCCTCATCAAAGATTACATTACGTATAATTTGGCCCAGCGAAAGGTTAAAATCGATATGGGCCTTGCCAAACATTTTACGATCATTTCCTTCGCCCAAATTTTTTACGCGATTAGACAAATGCAGCTCTAGCGTGCCAGTTTCAAAGCGCACTGCTGAAGAGCAGGGCGTTGTAGCAGTCAACTGTATTCGCTTCATCGATATGTTGACCGAAAATAGTATGCTTTTCATCGAAGACTCTTGTACGCTGGCTGTATCACCACTATCTTCAGACCATAGGGGCACTGGCTTTTCGCCGCCGTACACTTTTTGTAATACTTCATTAATCTCGCGCATGAAAACCTTCTGAACAAATACCAGATGATTCAGAAGATCAGTTGTTAAACAGCGCTCAAATTCGCCGATCTCAGCTGATGCATTCACATAGCCACCGCGACGTAATATGATACCTTCGACTCGTTCTGGTTCCTGAATAAGAATGCTTAAATGACTAAAATGTAAACAGATATAAATTACACATACATACCTCTTGCCTGTTTTCAGGTATATATTCAGCGCTCACATGAACTAGCGGTAGGCCGATACAGGCCTCAGAGGGCAAATTCATCTCATTCTAAACATGTAAATGTAAACCAATTTCACTCTCACTTTCTCGATATACTAAATACAATAAATCAATGAAGAATGATATCTACTCACCCGCACCTGTATCTTCGTATTAAAGCTTAGAGTATGTGTTGGCAAATCTATAACGAATTTTGCACGATTGCCAGTCACACCTGTCGAACTGACACAGTTCATACGATATTGTGCTTGTAACGAAGGCAATAGTGCTGCATTTATCGACAAGCTATGCAGTAAAATATTAAACTGCATAACCAACGGTTGAAGTAATCCATTATGTTGCGCTGGTATCTTATGTGGTGGTACTGCTTTCTTTTTCGGCTCCTGCTGTGGTTCAGCGTTCTCCTTCACATCAACGCTTTTGCCGGCGGAACGTGAATGATGTGGCGATTCTGGTTCATCGGGATTATGTGCACGTGACGCAGAGCGACCAGAATTGCGTCCAACACGCAATTCTTGCAGAGTAGAGCTTAGCTGCTTCGAACTGCGAGTCATCATTCCATGCAATGCGACGGGGTGTTGTGGTATTTCGATGTTCACTGGGCCAATTGAGAGCAATCCGCTGTTTTTATCTTTGCCACGCTTTGTCAAACTGGAGTAGAGCGTTTGACATTTTCCCACCGTTACTTTTACGACAGTTCTGTACAATAAAGGCAATTAGTACTGTCAATAATTTTACCAGCTCAACAACTTACTGTTGATTTGGTGCAACACCTTCCAAAAGTACGATCATGGTGCGACCTACTTGGCCAGTTACGGAGCATTCCAGTGATACCGGTCGTGCTTTTTTGCGCCATGTAGCACTGCCATTCAAGGTGGTTATTTCAGCTTCCAGTTTTAGGCCACTCAGTGTCGCCATTAAGCGCGTCTTATGAATTTTCGCCACACCAAATACAACCAGCCGGGTTTTTTCCTGCGACAAAGCTTCTATAATATGAAATATGTGTACATTAGAACCCTTTTTTACAAATAAAATATTGATCGTTCGCCTACCAACTAGCTCACGATGTTGCGGCAGAGGCGTTGGAGCACTTGTTCCATCATCTTCTTCATTACGCGTGTCCTGTCGCATATAACCACCAACTGAAGTTTTCTTCACTCCATATTTAAAAGCATCGTGTGTCTCATTGGACATTGAGCTACGTTGCACTGTCTTTGTTTCAGGCATGGTACCATATAGTTCTAACAAATTGTAAATTGTTTTCCAGCAATTTGGCGTCAGCATCAGTGGCTTTATACCATTGAAGTCATTTTTGTTTATGGTATTGCAGTCACCACTGACGCTGGTTGCGCATGCTCCATTGAGCGATGCCTTGGACTCTAGCGATAATTTGAACATATGCTGCTCGCTTACTGAAGTAATGGGGCTATCACGTAATGGTGAAGAGCTTGTCTCATTTAGATTTGTGTATCCTGAGCATATAAGATATGAAAATAAGCAACAGATGTATATTTTTTGTCATATATAATAATGTAAATTACCTAACTTTCCCTTAACAGATTTGCTAGTAGAGCGTAACTTTTGAGCAAAACTGGATGGCCGATTTCTGGCATTAGGGGAAGGTGTTAGCTGTATTAAGGGACCGATGCCACTAGGGCGTACCCTATATTATTTCAATAAGCAGTTCGTAAACATGCAAAGTAGATATACGTTAACTTTTCAACAAGAAGCTCACCTGCCTCCAATGGGATGTGTCATGGATATCATTTCATTGAATTTATCATAACGTTCATCTGAAGAGTTCTCATTATGGACAAAGCGATCTGGCACCGAACCGAAGGGGGCGATATCATTGGGCTCGGATGCTAAAACGTATAAAACAGTAACTTTAAACTATTATATTTATCCCTTTTTACTTACCTAAGCTACATTCGTCTTTGGCATCCGACTTTCTAGTCAAATCCGGTTGTTGATGAAATTCATTTTGAGCATCCTTGACATTCTGATACATGTTTGTGATTTGATGTAGTAGACGCAGCAGAGGCATATTAACCTATGGAAAAGGAGTAATAAATAGTAACACTGTGAGGCAGCCAATAAAATGGAAGAGCTCTAGAATATTGAACCACCTGCCGTTTTGTGGCTTAAAGTCACAATTTTTATACAGTGTATATCTAATTTGGTATCAGTTGTAGCCCAATTTTTTCACTTAAGTGGGTCAGTTTGAGGATGGTCCCGTGCGCAGACAACAAAAAACTGCCATTCACCTGGGAGTGGCCAGAAGTAATTCTTGTACGTACGATTCAAATCGCAGCTCACAACGTACGGATATTTATATCTAAAGCTAAAGTGAGAAGGCGTAAAACTTCGCGTGCGCTGGGTTTGGGTCCCGCCACGTTAAAACCCCGGCCAATGAAAAAGTTCAGAAAGCCTCCGATGAGACCCCCTTTTTTAATGATGACCACGGCAAACGTATAAAGGACTATGATTTGAGGGTATGCACCTGGAATATCCGGACCTTTAATGGGGAAGGTGCCTCTGCCCGGCTGGTTGATGTCCTCGGGAAGACAAAGACTGACATCACCGCCATCTATGAAATGTGAAAATGTGATGGACGGGGCAAGGCAAGGTATGCGTGATGCCTTGCGACCAGTGTTGCCGCTTTGGTAATTTTTAACCAAAATTGGTTATTTTTTTCTTTATTTAATAAATTTGGTAATTTATTTTTCAATTTGGTAACTTTTTTGATTCGGTCGTACATGTCACATAGCTCAATAAAGGCACGTTAGGAAGTGGCCCGTAAGCGTTTCATTTTATATAAATACCAGGAAATCCTGAAAGGCGAAAAGTTGTTCCAGCGTTCCTTGGTTAATAGACTGGTGTGATCTATAACAAACTGCTTGAAAGTGGCTAATGGGTGGTCGTACCTTTCCGTCAGTTTGTCTGCTTTGCAATTACCATCAATTTTCCATTGTACCCGACAACCATACATATGAGCTGAATACTATGTAAATATGTATGTTATCGTTCAAAAAGCTACGGCATTCAGTGGGGGACTTTACTCTGTGAGTCGAAAACTTTCAGGACTGCCTACAAGCGTTGCATTTTTGAGATATTTTCGGCTACTTGTTGACATTTTTTTGACAAATTTTAACATATTATTTTTTTTTTTATGTTAATTTTGGTAATTTTTTTTTTTTTAATATAGTTCTTTCTTTAGCAAAACCCGGGTAAATCCAAGTTTCAAACCTTTTTCAATAATAAATAACAAAAATTCAACAAACTTTCGTAAAACTCTCGAGGTTTTTGAATTAGATTTCCTAGAAAGATTCTGGTTACAAAATTTTGTAGCCCATTGAGTTCGAGTAGAATAAAGTCTAAGTTTTAAATCGCTAAAAATTACCGTTGATTTTTTAGAATAGCCTCATAAAAAATTCCAATGGTAACAAGCCGGATGATGTCAGTGGTCAAATGACATCCCCTCTACGGAAACTTATGCGCCTCAAGCTCCTCTGTTGCAATGAACCGTATCCATGACACTAAGGGCCGTTTGCACCATGTCTAGTTAACGCTAACTGGAGGTACATCCTTCAGTTAAGCACGTTAACTGCTTTATCGATCACATGTTATATGATGGGTGTCGATAACGTCGATAAAGATGTTTAACTGGGAGTTAGAATTAACTAGACATGGTGCAAACGGCCCTAAATGATCAGATGCCGTCAGTTGTTTTGTGGCCTGAGCTTTGTATCGATGGAGAAATAGTATATCCAAATGCAAAATATGCAATTAGCCATAAGAAAGTACCATGTTCTTAAAACGACGCGCAATGAACAAATTTGTTTCTTCGGCAATACGCTTGAAATCCTAAACAAGGGGTTATGTTGTGGCTTTCAGCGTTAACGCAGTTAAAAAAATTTTAGGTGAATGGAGTGCTGATTGCCTGAAAATCTTGTGTATTCGGATATATTTACATATGTACATACAAATGTATGTTTGTACAGTTCTGCATATAAAATAAGTTTGGGAATTTTTTGTTGAATTTGGTAACTTTTTCCGATGATTTTGGTAAAAAATAAAAAAAATTTTGTGGCAACACTGCTTGCGACGTCTACTACAGTTGCCACGCAAAGGAGCGCAAATTCGGTGTTGGAGTCGTGGTAGGAGAGACTCCGTCACCGAGTACTGGCGTTCACCCCGGAGGAGCGAGATTCTTCAACATCCCGCTCATCTGCGCCCATGCCCCGACGGAAGAGAAGGACGAGGCGTTCAAGGATCTCCTCTATGAGCGCTTTGAACGTACATAGGAGCGCATTCCCCCGAAATGATATCAAAATCGTGCTCGGCGATTTTAATGCCAAGTTGGGCAAGGAAGGTATCTTTGGCGCTACTGTCGGAAAATTCAGCCTACACGACGAAACGTCCGATAACGGACTGAGGATGATCGACTTCGCCGGAACCCGAAACATGGCAATATGTAGTACTAGGTTCCAGCATAAGAAGATCCACTAAGATACATGGCTGTCTCCATATCGAAAAACGAGAAACGAAATCGATCATGTTGTGATAGACGGAGGGCATGCTTTTAGCGTTTTAGACGTACGTACACTCCGAGGGCCAAATATCGATTCGGACCACTATATTGTTGTAGCCAAGATACGCACCCGCCTCTGTGCAGCAAAAAATGTGCGCCCAACAATGCAAGGAAAGCTTAACGTCGAAAAGCTGCAATCAGAACAGACGGCCAATTTATTCGCCACTCGACTCACACACCTGCTCTCTGACAGCACTCTTCAACAATCCGACATAAGCGAGTAGTGGAACCACATTTTCCTATCATTAAGTACCGCCGCCGAAGAAGTAGTTGGATTTCAGCGAGCCCGAAAGAACAGCTGGTACGATGAGGAATGTCAAGAAGGCGCAGGGACGCCGCCTATAGGGCCACGCTGCGATCGAACGCAACGCGAGCTATGTGGGGCCGTTATAGGGAACTGAAGATGTAAGCGAGGCGTGTTTGCCGCAATAAGAAGAGAGAGGCCAAGATACATACGTGAGTGCGAAGAGCTTGAGATGCTGGCCGACAGGAAGAACGCCCGAAAATCTGTCTGCAGAGCTATTTAAGTACGCCGGCGAGGAGCTGATGAGGTGCATGCATCGGCTCTTATGCAACATATGGTTAGATGAACACGTGCCCGACGACTGGAATTTAAGTGTGCTCTACCCAATCCACAAGAAAGGCGACCCCGCCATTCGCGCCAACTACCGCGGAATCAGCCTTCTAAGCATAGGTCACAAGGTCTTATCGAGTGCATTGTGTGAAAGACTGAAGCAAGCCGTCAACGAACTGATTGTGGCTTTAGGCCCGGAAAATCCACCATAGATCAGGTATTCACAATACCCCAAATCTTAGAAAAGACCCGCGAGAATAGGATCGGCACTCACCGCCTATTTGTTGACTTTAAAGACGCTTTCGACAGCACTAAAAGGAGTTACCCATACGCCGCTATGTCCGAATTTGGCATCCCCGAAAAACTGACGCGGCTGTGTAAAATGACGTTGAGCAATACCACCAGCTCTTTCAGAATGGGGAAGGACCTCTCCGAGCCGTTTGATACCAAACGAGGTTTCAGACTCCCTTTCGTGGGATTTCTTTAATCCCACGCCATCGATATTATTGGTAATTAGATAGAGATATAAAGCGAATGGGTCTGGTGGTGAAAGAGGACAAAACGAAGTATCTCCTGTCATCACACAAACAGTCAAGAGAATACGCGCCTTGGCCACACGTCACTGTTGACAGTTACAAGTTTGGAAAAGTACACGACTTCGTATATTTGGGAACCAGCATTAACACCATTAATAATGTCAGCCTTGAAATCCAACGGAGAATCAAGAAGTGCTATTTTGGACTGAGTAGGCAATTGAGAAGTAAAGTCTTCTCTCGTCGTACAAAGATCACACTTTATAAGTCACTCACCATGCCTGTACTGGTGTATGGCATGGACAATGAAAACATCTGATGAAGCGGAACTTGGAGTTTTCGAGAGAAAGATTCTGCGAAAGATTTACGAACCTATACGCGTTAGTGATGGCGAATACCGCAGACGATTTACCGATGAGCTGTATGAGCTTTGCAGCGATATAGACATAGTGCAGCGAATTAAAATTCAGCGGCTCCGCTGGCTTGGCCATGTCGTTCGAATGGACAGAAACGCTCCTGCTCTGGAAGTATTAAACGCGGGCCGCGATGCTGGTAACAGAGGAAGAGGAAGGCCTCCTCTGCGTTGGAAAGACCAGGTGGAGAAGGACTTGGCTTCACTTGGCATTTCCAATGGCGTCAGTTGGCACAGATGAGAAATAGCTGGCGTGGTCAAAATCGCTTAGGCGGGTACAGCGCCGATAAAGAAGAAGAAGAGTTTGAGTTTTAGTTTGAGCGTTATTTTGAAAAATATGGAAAAATTAAGTTTGTAGAGTCGATGGACGATTCAAGTGTTTAACAAAAATTTCATTGGGTCTTCTCAGACGAAAAGAGTGCGATAACGGACAAAAGTACACTATAAATTTTATTGTAACACTATTAAACAGCACTGACATGCATGGGTGTTCAGTTGCAGTTGCACGACCATACTCAATTCCGGACTTGGGTCGCCGATAGCGTCCCTTAGCAACGAGAGCAACTCATGTGCGAGATGCGGCAACTAATCCGTGTGTCGCCTCGGGTCACGACAGAAAAAGAGGGAGCTTTGGTAGGGACCAAGGGCCCCGTGAAGTCAATAAGTATCTATTGACCAGTAGATGCGACTATAAGCGGGCGTCTATTTTGAGCAAGCGACTAGCCACA